>NC_082687.1:71571591-71654176 GCF_949987515.2 Delphinus delphis
CAGCTCTAGCAAAGTACAAAAGTCGTTTCAAACTCTTTATCTTGTAACAAATCTGGGAAAAGCTTGAAAGGCAGTGGTTTTAAAACTCCCTGAATTTTTCAGAGGTCTTAGTTGCAGACGACAGATTCCATTCTAGATAATTTAGACTGGAAAACAATTATTAAGTATAATGTCGATAGCTCACAGATTACTTGGGAGATCTGAGCTTCCCGGAATGACTCCTAGACACCATAGAATAGGGCTCCTAAGGGTGGTGTACAGTACACTGTATGAGGTCCAAATGTGATTCCTTGTGGAATGGTCACCTATGAGTTAATATATTAATATGTAAGTTATTTGCCCTCAGTGCATTCAATAAACAGTGTCAAATAGGAGCAGGATGACTTCAGTGAAAGATTTTGTTCCAAAAATGGGAAAATAGGAAACATACAGCATCACAGGTCTATAGCAAATCCCACCTTGCAGACGGCAGAAACTCCCTTTACTGGCAACAGAAAAAATTCCTTGTTAAACCTACCTGACAGCACTTGGTTCTGTCATTGAGTAAAATTCCCTTCCTTGCGGATTGCTTTAGGGTTAAATAGCCTAGGCTACGGATGGCTAGTCTTGGAGTTTCTTTGGCAGAAGAATTTCTTCAAAATTGTACTGCACTTCTGGTCAGTTTCATGCGTGAATTAAGAGCAACAAAAATCTTGTGTAGTGTCATTTTTAGGCCTGAGGACTCTTTATTTTGTGGCCTCTGTGAATCACTCGCTTCCTCCTCTCTTAAATTGATGGTCTACGTGGATGGTGCCAGCTTTGTCAGTAGGGCAGGCGCCCTTGTGTGAAAGAGTACCTCCTGCTAAGGCTGCAATTTTGTAGTTAGATTTTGTTGTTGATGTTGCCTTTTAAACACAACTTTTTATATTATGAAAATTTTCAACCTAATGAAAACAAAAGAATTGTTAAAAAAAAATCCTCCCCTGTATTCATCTCCTAGATTCAACAATAATCAAAATATCACTTCATCTCTGAAATTTTTGTTAAAGCATCTTAAAGCCAACCCCAAATATGATTTCACCCCTACATATTTTAGTATCTAAAACAAAAATGACTATTTTCTTATATAACCAGCCTCCATTATCAACTCTAACAAGGCAGATAATATTTTGTATAATATCTGAACCATAATCCATAATCCTATTTCCAAGATTGTCTCAAAAAAAATTTTATAGTTTTCTTTTTTAACTCGATTGTTTATTTTTATGTGCCTTCTCTCTTAATGTAGAATAGTTCCTCCTCTGCCTATTTCTCATTCTAATTTTCTATCCTTGTCTATATCTCTTTACATGTAGTGACATCAATTTGTTTACAGAAATAAGGTCTGTTGTTCTGATTGTGCCTGCTTTCTTTCTTCTGATGTTATTTAAATTGTTCCTTTGTTCTTATATTTTCTGTAAGTGAACATTAAGTCAACCTTGATTAGATTCTGCTGCTGCTTTTTTGGAGGGCAAGACTATTTTTATAATAATTAAATGGTAGAGGTGAGTGGTCTCAGTCCTATCTCTTCATTATAAGTTCCCATCAAATGTTTACCTAATAGTTTTATCATCGATGACCATTGCCTGATGCAGATATTACATTACGGGTTGCAAAATCATGATTTTCCAATTTTATCATTTCTTTCACATTTGTTATGTGGAGTCTTGTAATGAAGAACTTTCTCTCATGAGTTACTTAAAATATATTTCATTGAGGAAAGACAGGGCAAATGCATAAATCTTATTTCTTGCCGTTTTGACAGTGAGGAGTTGGTTCCCTTGTAACTTCCAATGGTACTCGGTAAGTTGCTGCTATTGTTTGGTATTCTGGTGCTTTCCTTCCTACTTCCCTGTTATGGCAGTCATCATCTTTGTTCTTCTTCTCTTCCTCCCCTCTGCTGCTGCTGCTTTTCTCAATGTCTCTGTCTCTCTCAAGTGTAGTTGTGGAATCATGGATATTTTATATGTTTCAGCATTTCAGTCAATTGCATGTATTATTTAGGATGTTCAAACTGTTCGGTCTTTGAGCAGGGAGAGACTATGTGCTCTTTTGACACAGCCCATTAAGTCCTTGGTAGGTTACTTGGTATTATGCAGCTACAACTTTTAACTGCCTTGGTTTGTGGTATAGAAATAGCTGGATTTGTCAACTTCATACGTTTCCAAATTGTAGGACTCTCCTTCAACTCCTCTTACAGGGAAAGGGAGAAAAGAGTGCCTCCTTTAGAGGAGCTGTGCTCTTTTCTATCTCTTCTGGAAGGTTTTCTAGGTGGGTCTTTCTTATAAGATGATGCTGAAAGAGGCAGGAAACCAACACTACACAATAATATTTTGAAATTTCCTAGCATTTTATCTCATGCTATAGCTTTAGTTGGCATATGTCTACCTTTTAAGGTAGTTGGCATATGTCTACCTTCTAAGGATCATAATTTGACCATATGGTCACTGTCACATAATAATTGTTGTCTGTGTTTTCATCTATGACATCCTTATCCTGTGGCCAACCACTGGACTGCTTCCCTGCTACATTCAACCAGTGCCCTACTTTAGGTTTGTTATCACAGCAAGAGCTGTGTGAATTCATATCCTAACCTTTTTCTCTAGTCTAAGTTATATTCATTAGCTACATAAAACCAAACGAACTCTAGTTAGTTTAAGCAGAAAGGGATTTATTAAGGATGTACATATCTCATAGAATCATAGGAAGGAATGAAGAAATAGACCCTAGGAAGGAGGATGTTAAAGCACTCTGGAGAACTGGCCCCTGATGGGGCTGCTGCCTTTGTCACAAACAGGGGACTCAGAATAAGAATCGACCAGCATAGCCAGAGAGGACTTCCCCTGCAAAACCATCATGCTCCCTGCCTCCTCTGAATTCTGAATGAAAGTCTGTAGGAGGACAGCTGATTCATGCAACACGGGTTACATCCAGAAGCCCATCTCAGTGGAATCAGGAAATTTGGTTTTCAGCTATCTAGCCTCTTCCTGCTAGTAAACAGCAGACCCATGCACTATATTCTGCACACCCTGTGCCTCAATTAACTTCAAGAAGAACATCTCAGAAAGACAATAATTTTTATTAAAATGCCTGCACATATATTCATAGTCACACACGTCTCATTTCTACAAAGACATCACTGTATAAATCCCTTTATGGGAATTCTTTTATGTACTAATGTGTGTATAGTAGAAACGAGACTAGTAATTTTAATGACATCATTTCAGTGCAAGGTATCAATGAGGAACAATATAGGAAGTAGGATCTCAGCCTGGAAAATAAAAAAAATTACTTGAGGAATATATATATATATATATATATATATATATATACACATATATATATATATATACATATATATATACACACATACATATATATGTATATAGTGGAAGTATGTATATACTAGAAGTATGTAGTGGAAGTATGTATATACTAGAAGTATGTAGTATATACTAGAAGTGTATAGTGGAAGTATATATACACTACAAGTATGTAGTTTCAAAATATGCATGTTAGAGTCTAGGATAAATGAAAATCTGCTAAATTGTTAGACATCTATCGTTGTAGTAATGCTAAAGTGTATATGGATTGTGGCAAAGATTAGAGAAAATCAGAGGATCTTGGCTAACCTTTTGTTTCTGTCACTTTCTACTTATTGATTTCACGAAAATCCCTTAAATACTTTGAGATTATTTCCCCATCTCTCATCTTAAGAATGATTTGAGCATGCATGAGATGATACATGTCAGGTGTTTTTAGCGCCTCACTTGAATTATCATATATAAATTGAACCAATAGTAACAATATATAAATTGCTTTGAGGTAAACTAGGAGGAAGAAGCTGGTTAAGATGCTATCTCATTCTCTGTCACAGGTGAGATACAAGCTGAGGGTTCTACCCCAGCTGTGTGCCAGATGAATATCTTTTGTCTGGCAAGGGAATGTGAGTTTAAGTCACTGAAGTGCAAGATATAGGGCAGATGTAAAAAAAAGTACCGGCAACGGTAATGCCTGTGCAATGTAATAAATGATCCCACAAAAGCCCATGAATGACAGCAATTTCTAGGTAACTTTAAATCCCCAGAGAAATTCACTGCTAAACCTGATGCAGATTTTTTTGCTAATCAAGTTAAGGATATAATTTCACATTGGATCTACTCTCCCTTCCTTATGGAATGAAATCTCACACTGTGTCTGACACTCTAATTCTTGATTGAAGTAGCAAGGGGTGGTATATACTAGTTTGGTTCTTTAAGTGAAATTAAAACTGGTGATTTCTTTAATTAGAGAGAGTGACTTTTTAAATTAGATTTACTCTCCGTGCCTTCCTCAGTGAAGCCTCACACTGTGCCTGGCACCAAATTGTCATTTAACAAATGTTTGTTGATTTAATTAGGGAAGCTGTGTAATGGGTGAGTAGAGACATACTATGACTGAGTTTAAGGAGGAGGGCTCTGGAGTAAAACAGGGCTACATTCATATCCTAACCTTTTTCATTAATAACTGTGTGACTCTGGATAAGTCATGTATTGTATCCAAGCCATGGTTTCCTCTTTTGTAAATTATCAGAATAACAGTACATACTTCAGAGGGTGCTCTGAGGATTAAATTGTATGATGCAAATAAAAAACTCGGCACAACATCTTATTCAAAGTCAAGGTTTTCTAAAGTGAACTATTTTACTTATTTACAAAGAACAGTGGCAATACAGAGGATGTGATTATTGCCTGAACTGAATGTGGGGGTTCAGGGAAGGCATTCAAGAAAAGATGGCATTGCAAAGTATTGGCTGAACGTGGGCATCCATGTGAGAGCTTGGGGGCTTTGCTAGGCATGGAGTGTTAGAGAATAGGTTGGTCTGGCTGGATATCAGGGAACGTGTTGGGGGAAAAAATCTGGAAATGTAAGCGGGGGAAAGCTTATGAAGTACATTTTATATTGGCCAAAGGATTTTGAACCAGAAAAGGATATGGTTAAATGTGCATTTTCAGGAAGCATCTATGGCAGCAGAGTGAGACATGTACTTGGGGAAACTGAAGTTACTTGGTTAGTTGGTAGTTATGGGAAAGTTTCAGGCCAGAGATGAGCTGATGTGCTCCAGTAGAGATAGGAAGTAAGGGATATATTCTGATGCCATGTAGGTGGTAAAGTCAATTGAACTTTGGGAAGAAGGAATTAAAGCATCTGGCAGCTGACCGATGGTTCATTTATTCCCTTCACAGGAGGATACCTTGGGAGAAAGAAAAGAAGGCAGGTGACTTGGTCTATTCTCCTTGTCAACTGGCTCTCCAAGTAAATAGATGAATGCTGTTTATAGGAAGAAGAGATCTTAATTAGTGAACGTCTTTTCCAAATGACCCTGGTTAAAGGATGACTTACAGTAAATAAGTACAGAATCTATAAGGCATGGATCCCTGGAGGATACCATATGAGCTATTCATTTCTCTGGATATATAACATGTAGAAGTTTTATAACTTATATGTCTTTGTCTGTGTGGGGAACCCCATAAAACTTCCCTTGAATCCCTCATTGATCATTCTGGGCCAGAGAGTGAATGTCCTGTGTGGGAAGGAAGGAACTAGGGAGTCATGTGGGATGTCCCAGACCACTCCTGGTTTCATCTGTGCCTCTCTTCTTTAAATTGTTGGTGACACTTGATACTCTGATCTGTTTCATGGGCGTCCAATGTGACCATCTGATCTTGTGTGTTA
This sequence comes from Delphinus delphis, assembly GCF_949987515.2. NCBI lineage: Eukaryota > Metazoa > Chordata > Mammalia > Artiodactyla > Delphinidae > Delphinus > Delphinus delphis. The sequence continues at coordinate 71,577,325 of NC_082687.1, forward strand.
GTTCAAACATTTTGACCTATTGAATGTAGGGAATAGGGAGAAAGAGATATAGAGGATGACTCCAGTTGGTGATGGCTGTAACTGAGAGAAGGCATACTGGATGAGTGAGGCCCTGCCCCCATCCCTAAGGAGAGGATGATAAGGTCAGTTTTAGATCTGTTAAATTTGAGATATCTGTGTAATTTTCAGGTGGATATGTCTCAAAATGCAGGTACTGGATATCACATGAATGATCAGAAAGAGATCATGGAGAGACTGTGCTGAAGCTGTTGAAGGAATAGGTGAACAAAGAGGAGCCCGTGAATGACACTGAGAAAGGCCCGTGGGACATTGGAAGTGTCAGAAGAGAGAAGTGGTTGTGGAATTTATGGGAAAAACAAGTTTTAAGCACAAAGAAGTGAGTTTTAAGCAGAACAGTATAAATGCTGCAGGGTTGACCATCGATTAAGACTGAAAACATCAATTAGATTTACCAATTAGGAGCTCATTACTGATTTTAGAGGTAATTAAAGAAAATTATAAATTTGTAGTGGTAACGAATTGCATGACGGGGATGGTCTCTGATGTGGATACAGAAGTAGAGAGGGTAGATAATGGGATTCATCCAGGCTTGTGGATTTTAGTGTGGGTGCTCTGAAGAGCAGAGCAGAGCTAGTTTAAGAATACTGATAGGGCTTCCCTGGTATCACAGTGGTTGAGAGTCCGCCTGCCCATGCAGGGGACACGGGTTCGTGCCCCGGTCCGGGAGGATCCCACATGCCGCGGAGCGGCTGGGCCCGTGAGCCATGGCCACTGAGCCTGCGCGTCCGGAGCCTGTGCTCCACAATGGGAGAGGCCACGACAGTGAGAGAGGCCCGCGCACCGCAAAAAAAAAAAAAAAAAAAGTACTGATAAATGAGTAGTTGGTACAACTAGTTGCTTCCTCCAGGGTGGGTAAGGAAATCAGTAAAGTTGTGATAGTCTAAGGAACTTGTAGTAGTAGAACCTCAGATGTTGCTCAAACTTCAATATTTGTTTCATACTGACTTAGAATCTCTGGGTGCCTGAGCATATTCTTCTTTAAGCAGTTTTCCAGATTAATGTTTAAGAATTTCCCTAATTATAAACAAGTGGGTACTGAGAAGAATTAAGGTCTTGCTAGAATATTAAGTTAAAAAATAGGACAGAGATCTGTATGCATAGAATGCTGATAATTATATTAAAAAAGATGCAAGTCAATGATCAGGCATTTAAAAAGCCTGGAAGGCTTTAAAATAACTTAGTTATTTCTAGATTGTAGGATTTTTAAATAACTTTTATTTTTGTACACCTTTTATTTTCAGCTTGTATTTTTATAATGAAAAATAAATTACGATTATTAAAAATTGGTAGCTAATAAATGATTTATTTCTATGTACTAGATTATAGATACAGGTAGGATACTGTCTTAAAGAAAATGTTTTAATAAAGATAGAAGGAAGAAAGAACATTAAAGACATTTCATACCTGAATAAGGTATAGAGGGAAAGATAACGAGAGGAACATGGAGTAAAAGCAGAGCTTTGTGTGCGAAAAACAAATTCCATGTACATCATAATTTTGATGAGGGTGGCCTATCCTCTAACACTCTTAAGATTACAGATATTCAGACTCTCAGCTTCTACCCACGTTTTTGATCAAGACCTAAACTGTCCAAGTGTCATGGAAAAAAACTTACAGATCACTTTGTAGAATCAGTACAGTGATGTGGAGGGAACATCAGTTTGAAAGAAGCCCGAAGTCATGAATCCAGCTGTGTTCGGAAAATCTCGAAGGTCATCTTAGAGAAGTGGCTGAAATCTGCCATAGATTACTGGTCACCTAGGCATATATCTGTCTACAGCTATCCTGATAGAAAATGAGTACATGAGGGCAGTATATTCCTTGGAAGACTTAAACCAAGGAATTTTTTTTGTGTTAGGTTTTTGACAAAGCTGGTGTCATACACAGTAGTGTCAGAGCCAAGTGAGTGTGTCAAATTCATAAATGTTTATTGAGTAATTATTAGAAGCTGGACTGTTTAACGAGGAATATCAAAATGTATAAATCATAAATATCCTTAACTTCAGGGACTAACAATATAGGTGGTATTTTTATACAAAACAAATGAGATCTTTATCCTGAAGATAATGGCAAATATTAAAGGTATTGAGGCCAAAGAAAGCATGAAGGGCGTAAATTATAGCAACACAGGCCTTTGGGAGGTGACTGCAAGAGTCCAGGCATGAGATGGGCCTAGCTTGAACTGAGCTGATGATAACTTGAATGGAGAAGAGGGGATAGATATGAAACACATTGTGAAGAAATAATTATTCGGGCTGTGGACTGCTTATTGAGTCCAAGGGAGGTACGAGGTGGAGTCAAAGGTGACTCTCATGCTTCAGTACTTGGTACCTAGAAGAACTCACAGGACTATGGAAGATGAGAGGAAGGACAGATTTAGGGGCAGGAGGAAAATAATGAGTCTAGTTCATTTTAATCAAGATGGTCATTATAGTCATAACCATATCTGTAAGAGTTTGTACTTCTGCCCTGTTCAAAACGTGCCTTCACGGAAAGAGGATTACCAGTAAACTTCCTAGATAGAAAGATCACCGGGGGAGACAAAAAGTTTGGGATAAATTTTGTATTTTTCTGATCGCTAACTCAGGACAACAAAGGTAAACCATATGCTGTATAGGCATAGTTGGTCCATCTTCAAAACTATTAATTCAAAATCTCATTATAACATCCTCTTCTGCCACCTTGTGTCATCATTCTCTATTATAACCTTTTCCTCTCCATTCATTAGCCTTCTTTAGTTCACTGCCCTCATTATCTATTTAGGTTACAGGTTTGTAATCGCAGTGACTCTCCTAGAAATATCCTAAATACTCTTGTTCTTCCATCTTTTTTTGTTTTTTCCTAATCCCTTTGGCAGCTTTGAGTGGACCTAACTAACAGCTTTTCCCTGCTATAATCAAGTAACGTAGAACTTCCAGAGAAAACCACACAACAGAGAAGATCATTTCTACTAAAAATCCATGAACACCAGTTTTAAATAAACCATCAGCACTGCCTGGCAAATCTCCCATGCTTCTCTGGTAAACCCTTCTAATCGTCACAGTACATTTTTATTATAACTTTTCTTTAAACCTCCAATTACCTCACCTATTCTTGATCATCACTCTTAGCAAATGCCCTTATCTGTTTCTTTATAGAGAAAATGGAAGCCATTACATTCATTCATCTTCCTGCTCATTCATGTTTCTGCTGCCAATCATGCAAACTATCCACAACTGAAACCATCTTATCTACCTTACCTGCTGATAGAGGAACTATCTCTTCTGTCATGGGACAGTTCTTCCACTCTATGCTCTGGGTCCTATCACTGCCATTCCATTCCATCCTTCCATTACTAGGAATATTGCATTAATTATTATTACCTTTAGTTTTTGGCATTCAACCTCTCTCTCTCAACTGTATCCTTCCCATTGGCTTTCAAACTTGCTAGAGTTCTTTCCATGAAAACAATAATGCAATGTCCCCAAAGTTATTTCTTATTTTTATCCAACTACTCCATTACATAGCTGAATTTTTTGAAAGTTATTCCTTATATCTAACCAATTACCACTTTACACAACTGAACTTTTTGAGAGAACGGTCTGTATTTTGATGCCAATATTTCCATTGTTTCAATTTGTGCTTATATCTCAGTACACTCAAATCAGACTTTTTGTCCTCAACACGCCTTTAAAACAGCCCCTTTAAAGGTCTCTAGTTTTCCATCCATGCCATTCAATTCAGTAGCTATCTATCTTTTCTTCCACTTCTTATCAGCATTTGCCATTGTTGACTGTTCTGTCTTGGAACACCTTCTCTTGGCTTCTGTGCATCTGGCCGTTCAGCTTATGCCTAAGGGACTGAGGGAATAAAATCTAATGTCTGACCCTCTATCCAAACCTTGTGCAAAAGCATGGGCCAGTGTCAGACCCAGAGGAAAGAGGAGATGTTTTTCTATTCACCAATTTATAAGGTATACTTTCAGCATTCTGAAGTTTATGACACAACAGTATGGTTATCTCTTTGGCTCTTCCTTTTGTTTCATTTGTAGGGTCATCACTCTCTACCTAGCATTTAAATATTAGAGTTACTTAAGTTTTGTTCTGTGTCCTTTCTTACCATTCCCTTGTCACTGGGAGCTCTCATCACCATGATGTATATGCTGATGTATGCTCATGTATATGCTAATGGCTCCCAAATTTATGTCCATAAAAAGCATAAACTTTTCCTTTGAGTGCCGTACCTACTGGTAACCCAGCTTCTATTCAATGTTTCCATGCAAATATGTGAGTGACATGTCTGACTTATTATGTCCGAGTTAACAAGTCCAAAATTCATAGTCTCTCTCCTCTCCCACTCCTACCAATACCTATTTCAGTTTCAGTGTTGTCTTTTTCAGTCAATGGCCATTTCATGCATTCTGTTACAGAAGCCAGAAATCTAGTATTCTTCCTTGACATATATCTCTGCTTGTTTTTCTTTTAGAGTTAAAAGGAATTTTAGCTATTTGCTAGTTTACAAGTATTTAATCTGAGGTGCAGGGACCCCTTGCAGATCTGTGAATCCTTGAACGTTTGATTCACAATTTTCTGTGCATAATCATCTGAGCATTTTTAGGAGAGAGATACCTAGTACTCATGAGATTCTCAGAAGGGTCCAGAATCCAAGAAAATATTGATAAGACTAATCAATATTTTGATTAACTTCCTCACTCATGGATGAGGAAACTGAAACCCAGAGAGGTTAAGTGACTTTGGCAGAATCATACTTCTGGCTAGAGCCAAAGAAGGAACTCGAACCCAAGCCCCTGACTTCCAGGCCAGACACTACTCTTTTCCCATTAACACATTTAATGGTCACAATCAAATTATTTTCAGTAGAGATCATCACTTCTTATCCTAAATGAAACTGCACTGATAGTAATGTAAGCCTGAACATACTTGTTCTTTGCTGTGCATCGGCATAGGAAAATTCCGTTTATAATTTATTTCAAACTCAAATAGGTTATGTTTATATGCGAAATAAAAACATTTGGTATTTTCATCAAATTTTATATTTGTATTTTAAAAAGGTATGATAAAATGAGCTTCTTTTTAACTTGTTTGTACAAGTTAATTTCCATTACGTTTCATGTGCCCTGATCTGCCTCTGACTTATGATTATAATATCACCCAGCCCAATTCCCTAGGCCTATTTTACTGTTCAAAGTAACAATTAGGCCTGTACTACTATCACAGGATGTCAAAAATAACAAGGGAAACATTAAACAAGATTATTTCTTTTATTAACTTCAGTTTTACTTTTTATATTAAGGTTTTTTTTAACCATCTGGAGTACTCTTTTTTCTTTTTTTTTTTTTTTTTGCGGTACGTGGGCCTCTCACTGTTGTGGCCTCTCCCGTTGCGGAGCACAGGCTCTGGACGCGCAGGCTCAGCGGCCATGGCTCATGGGCCCAGCCGCTCCGCGGCATGTGGGATCTTCCCAGACCGGGGCACAAACCCGTGTCCCCTGCATTGGCAGGCGGACTCAACCACTGCGCCACCAGGGAAGCCCTAGATTTTCTTTTTTCTATGATTTCTATTATGAAGGGTATTTTATTTCTCATATATAGCTGGTTATTTGGTTATTTCTAGTATAGAGAAATGTTCATGTTTTTAGAAATTGATCTTGTATTTGATAAAACTCTTCTTGTTCATTTTAATAGTTTGTCTAATTCTATCATTTTTTCTGTTGTAGACCATCATATTACCTAAAGGACAGTTTTATTGCTCCCCTTCCAATCTTTGTACTTTTATATCTCTGTCTTTTTTTAGAGCACTTGCCAGGATTTATAGTACTATCTAAAGCATATATAATCTTGTAGTTTCTTGGACCTCTTGCAATTCTGTAAGTCCCCGAAAATGCAATATACAATTTTTTATAAATGCCTATCTTGATTGTAAAAAGAGTGTCTAAAATTTTCCCTTAAATGAAGTTTTTAAGCATAATATTTGCTTTAGTATTTAGTTCATAACCATAATCAATTTTAGTCTGTTTTCTTCTATTCCTAGTTTTCTAGGAGTAGATTTCTTTTTTAATTATAAATATGTTTTAGGTTTTATCCAATCCATCTTCCTCCATCTCTTGAAATAATTATATGCTTTCTTTCTTATATGTTTATATAATGACATGGTGAATTATATTGCTGCGTTTTTTTTTTTTACTAAAATTTTCTCCCAATGCTGGGATAAATCCTACTTAGTCATATTGAATTTTCTTTTAATATACCTTTTCATTTGGCTAATATTTATTTTTGGCATTTGCACTATTTGTAATTGAATAGGCCTATAATTTTCTTTTTGCACAATCTTTATCTAATTTTGGAATAAAAATTACACCAGCCTCATAAAATGGACACCTTTCTTTCTTTCTGCTTTTCCTTGAAAGATAAGAATTATCTGTTCTTTGATAGTTTGGTAGAGTGCACCTAAAAATCAGCAAGACCAGGGGATTTTGTGGAGGAAGAGAAGTTGCCTTTTAAATTTCTTTAGTACTTATTAATCTATTCAAGTTTTTTGTTTCCTTTCATATTAATTTCACATTTTGTATTTTTCCAGAAATAAATGTTTGTCTGCGTTTGCAAATTTGGTACCATATGGGAGCTCATAATATTCTTTTACCAATTTAATATCCTTCCGTGTCTGTAGTTATTCCTTCCTCACTTCTGTTTTTCTATTTATATCTTCTCCCTGTCCCTGTGTTTGTCTGCCCCATCCTTCTCCCTCTGTCTCTCTCTTCCTCTCTTTCTCTCCCTCCTTCTCACTCCCAAAACTAATTGCCAGAGTCTGTTTATCTATTAATGTCCTAAAAGCTTTTACTTATTTGTTTTTCCTCATTTTTTGGGTGGATTTGTTCCCTATGTATTGATTTCTGTTAGTGTCTTTATTATTTTCTTCTTCCTTGTTTCTCTGGGTTTGTTATGTTGCCCTTTTTTCCCACTTTCCAAGTTCAAGGATTGGCTCATTTTTTCCAACACTTTTTCTTTCTTGATGAATGTACTTAAAATAAATCTTCATTTAAATGATACTTTAAAGTGTCGTATACATGTTTATATGCATTATTCAGTTTATATTCTTTCATTTCTCTTTTCTTTTTTAGTATATGTTATTTAGCATTGTTTTACTTGGTTCTAGACACATATTTTCATTTCCTTTCTTTTATTGGTCGCTTATATTGCTTTGGGTCAGATAACTTTGATATAGATATATTGTTACTACTGTCTGGCAAATAGTGTGGGACAGACAGTGATTCTTTTAAGACAATGGTTAGGAGAGGCGAGAGCAGGGTCCCTCCCAAAACTATCCTCCTGTGCCTAGCCATGCTCTGCCACAACAGTTTTCTCACAGTTTTTATTTTTCTTTTAATTTTTTTATTTTAGTTTTTCAAAATTTAACATCTTTATTGGATTCTCATAGCTTTTACATTGGTTCCTCAGATCTATGGTTCTCTCTGTCTTTTGTCCAAAGGATGAATTTTAGGGGAAGAAGCAGCAGCCTGTGCTAGTTTGCCATCTTCTCAGGAACCAGAAGCTACTAGTATTTTCTATTCATTGACTATTTCAGCATTCAATAACTATTGATTAAGCAATGACAATGTCCAGAATAGTTCTAGGTGCTGAGGATTAAGTGGTGAAAAAGACACGCCAACCCCCTTACACTTTTATTGATAAAACCTTTTTTTTTCCCAAGCCAAAATGAAATATAACTATACATTTATAAATGCAAAACTAACTGATTGGTCAGACTTAATGTAAGCATAAATATATGATACTCAGTGTCCAGAGACGCAGAGGACTGGCTGACTGCAGTACCTGCTCCATTTCCTTTTGTTCTGTCAGATGCAGTTAGGCCAAAATTGGTAAATCACATTTAATTATGGAAATAATCCATGTTACATGGGAACTTTTTCTTCCATTTTAAACATTTTTCAAAAATCAGAATGTTTAGGCTACCTGAGTGTATTTGTTTGCTGGGGCTGCCATAGCAAAGTACCAGACTGGGTGGCTTAAACAACAGAAATTTATTTTCAATTCTGGAGGCTAGAAGTCTGAGATCAAGGTGGTGGCAGCGTTGGTTTCTTCCAAGGCCTCTCTCCTTGGCTTGTTGATGGCTGGCTTCTAGTTTCTTCATATGGTCTTCCCCCTGGTATGTCTGTGTCCTAATCTCCTCTTCGGATAAGGACACCAGTCTGATATGATCAACACCCTATTTATTTTTTTTGACTTTAATTATCTCTTCAAAAACCTTATCTCCAAATATAGTTACATTCTGAGGTATTGGTTAGGACTTCATCATATGAATTTTTGGGGGATACAATTCAGTCCATAACTATGGGAAGTATGTAACAATGAAGTGTTTCTTAATATTATTATAACAAATGTTACTGGTAGATATTCTCTATGATTAAATTAGTAGAACTAGATATTTCCATAAGTTAACTGTGGAGTTGATTTTTTTGGAGTATTTAAAGTAATATGACTATGTGTTTAAGCTTTTCAGGGCTAATGTTAGAAGCAATTACTAAACTTATTTTTGGTGGACAAACCTGAATTACAGAGGGACAGCCTCACACAGTTATGTCAGACAGGATTGCTTTCAACTTATATTTCCTGAACAGTATTTAAGAGTCTTTAACTTTTTTTGTAAGTGTTATTCTGTTGCAAGTTTCCCATTCTTTTGTACTAATTTTTGCTTGTAAGCATATAGGCAAAATTGTTTGACAAAGAAGAGAGAATGGCTACTTACATTGTGTGTATATGTGGAAATCTATCGAATTATGTAGAAAAGCAGGGTCATGTAGTGGAAAGAACCCTGAGAATGATGGGCTGGGAGTGAGGACAGTCAAGTAAGACTCTAGGAGCTTCTACTACGTGTCGAAACAAGTATAGGTAAATGGCCAGACCGGTGGATGACCAGGGGAAGGGTTGGGGGAGTTGGTGGGAAACCCAGGAGAGTCTCCTTAAGGCCATAGATATGTCTTTAGAAAAGACTGGTCAACCCATACTGGTTAATAGAGTCTTTCTGGATCTGAAAGGTGGACAATGTTTATTGCATAAAATCAAACTAGAACCCATTTGGCTGGTTTAAAGATGGGTTGTGTTAGAAAAAGCCTATAGAGACTATCTACTCAGTACTACTTTATTGGGTATAGTTCAGTATGACGTTATGATATCATTTGTATATTATTTTTATCATCAGCACCTGAAAGTGTGTAAGCTCTCTCTGAATGAATTTAACTATTAAATTAAGCCACAAGGATTATTCAGAAGTCTCATTAAATACTTATGGAAGAAATCAAACTTTTCTTTAGCATGAAACTTCAGAATGTGTAGAAGGTGTATGGATCTGCTGATTAAAGTGCTCTTCTTTTTATGTTGTAAGCAGCTCACCTTCTGTTCATGACTCAGTGGGATTATGAAAGCTTATAATTTCTCTATCACTGTTGACTCATGTAAATAATAATCTCATGGTACATTTATTATTTACTTGTTTCCCCTGCTAACTTTCTAGTGTCTCTCAGCTTTAGAATTCTTGTTTTGCCTTTAAAGGGAGATGAAGTTCATTGTCTCTTGTGGACCATTCTCAAGAACTTCTTACAGCTTAAATTAACAGAGGAATTGGGTCAGTTTTTATTAAGCAGATAAGACCTGTAGACATTCTCTGGAATCACAGCTGTGTCAGTTAATGAACTGCAGAGAAGCTCTTGTTTCACTGATGTCTTGACAATTCACAAAATAATTAACAGCATAGCTGTTTTACTAATGGAATATTTTGTGTTCAGAGTGTTGTGATAGCAGACTTCAAATATTGCTAAAGAGTGGAAAAGCATGTACCCTGATCTGTGTAATGGGTATTCACTGAAGAAACAGTGTAAGTGTGCCAACTTTACTAATCCAGGTCAGGGTTTCTCAACTTTAGTACTTTTGACATTTTGGGTCCAGTACTTCTTGTGTAGGCTGTTTAGTAGAATTCCTGGCCTCTATCTAATAGATGCCACTAGTGTACCCTACCTGTTCCACTCTCCCAGTTGTGACAATTAAAAATGTCCCCAGATACTGCCAAATATCCTCAGGTGGGGGACAAAATTGCCCTCGCTGAGAACCACTGACTTAGATCAATGTTCAAATTTACCGTAGAAACTGAAGCAGTCAACTTTCTGGTTGGTAAAATAGAGTTGTGGAAGGGTCGGTCTCTTTCCTAGTCAGAAACAACAGCAACAACGATGACAATAACAACGACAGCTACTGCCCTTGGGCTAAGGAGATGGAAAGGAACATTTGCTGGATACAAACCAAGTACCAAGGACTATCCTAGGCCCTTTATGTTGTTTCATTTATTCCTCCTCAAAGCCCTATGAAGAGAACATTGTTGTTCTCATTCTACTCCCCTGTGAATTGAGGCTAAAGGTGATTAAGCTACCTTCCCACGGTCAAATACCTGATAGATGATGCAGTTAGGATGAAACCTAGTCAGACCCATCTCCAAACAAAAATTTGGAGGGAGCTCCTTTAAACTGTACCTATTCTCCAAAGTATTAGAATATTCTTTCTTGGCCATGAGGTTGGTCCTGTCTTCTCACCTCCCTCCTATGTACCCAGATTGAAAATCACACTGATTCATGTATCTCAAAGGTATTCACTCCAACAATTGATAATGGAGAAAAACATTTCGTATTACAAGCACATTAATTCCTAAATTACAAGACCTTCTTTCTAATAACAAAGTTTGATACACTTAACTTTAGTACTTTTATTGTTTTCTTGGAGAGAGGGGTTATGGCTAATAACCCAACCATATGGCTAACATGTAGATAGAAAAACTAAGGAGGGGTAAAATTCTAAGTTAAAGATATAAATGTCAAGTTTGAGATTTCTGTTTTATTGCTAAGAAGCACAGTGTATTACACGAAGCATAGACATTTAGAAAGATATTGCTAAGTAACAAAAATAAGAATGAATGGCACATATTTTAGGAACAGTTAATTAATGCCCATGCTCAGATTATGTAATTGCTGTTAAGCACAGAATAATTTATATAAAGAAAAAAAGGAGATCCATAGTTAAAATTGGAAACAATAAACATCATTATGAACAAGTCATTGTGACATTTTTTCCCATATTATAAGAATTCTGGGCTTTCTCCCAATAGTAGCTACATTAAACACCAAAACATCTGAAACAGACGTTGCATGTTTTTTCCATAATTTTCAAGGATTTTATTTATTTCAAATGGTAGGTAGCGAGGGATAGGAAGTCATTTAATACCCCTATCATGCATATGTTGTATTAAACTTTTGTGAATCTGCTTGGATAGGTGCTCTCCAAAGTCTAATCTTGAGAAATTTATTCCATTCTTTGGAAAGACATATATATTAAATGTCATACTTAGTAAATATTATAAAAACCAGAGGGCATGAAAAAACATTTGCTCTCAGGAAAACCCACTTATGCTATATCTGTTGTCTGAATTAACAAAACAATAAAATGAAAAAAAAGAAAAAGAAAACAATTTTAAAAACATCTTCAGGAAGGGGTTCTATAAGTTCCTTGCCTTTCTGTTGGAAATTCACTGCCTATAATTTTTTGCCCCATCCTCTCCTAAAAAGCAGCTTATATTTGTCTCTGAGTCATCCTAGAGACTGAAGACCACTAACCTTACTCTATTTTAAACTATTTAATTGTAGTTTTTTAGAGCCTTCATTTTCTGACTTCTTTTAATTAGGTTCCTGACAGCCTTGTAATTTCTCCTTATAACTCTTTAAGATATTACCTGGATTGTTAGGAATTATTATTTTATTTCATGAGAAAGACTTTCTCATGATTTTCCTGATCTTTTCTCTGAATACCTGGGGAGAAGCCCAGGAAGAGAATGCAAACTCTTTCTGTATTTGCAGTTCCTGGGGGCTTTACTCTCTTGCCAGGGCACACTCAGTCTCAAGCAACTGCCCATACATCCAGCTCAGGGGCACCAAACCATGGTCGCTGTGAATTTTTTTCTAAATAAGCTTCTATTGGGATACATCCATGCTCATTCATTTACCTATTAGCTATGTCTTTTTTTACATAGCTGAGTATTTGTGATCCAGTCTGTGTGGCCTCCAAAGCTGAAAATATTTACTATCTGGCCCCATGAAGAAAAATTTTGCCAACCCTTGATCTCTTCTTATCAGTGTCCAGATGTATCTTGGCCAGTTAAATCCCTGTTCACCTCTAGTCTCTTCTTGCAGGCACCTGACTCTTCTTATATATTTTGGGCCCCTTGGTTGTCCTGTGACCTTAGCAGTTCAGTTAAGTTCAAGTTGTCAACTTGCTGTTTGTTTATTGCTATAGACTGAATATTTGTGTGCCCTTAAAATTTTTGTATTAAATCCTAATGCACAATGTGATGGTATTAGGAGCTGGGGACCTTTGGGAGGTGATTAGGTCATAAAGGTGGAGCTCTCATGAATGGGATTAGTGTCCTTATAAAAGAGACCCAAGGGAGCTCCCTTGCCCCTTCTAGCATGCGAGGACACAGTGTTATCTGTGAACCAGGAAGCAGATCCTTACCAGATATTGAATCTGTCAGAACCTTGATCTTGGACTTCCCAGCCTCCACACCTGCGAGAAATAAATTTCTGTTGGCTATAAGCCACCCAGTCTATGGTATTCCATTATTGCAGCCCAAATGAACTAAGACATACATAATATCATTTTTGTTTTAAGTTGGGAGTGAAGGCTTTTCAGCTCTCTATATCTCCAAGTGATACCCAAAAGTTGTCATCTTCCCTCCCCTCCTTTTTTTTTTTTCCACTTACAATTAATTTATCTCTTAAAGAATCTAGGTAGTTTGGTAGATTTTCCCACAGTCTGCTTTTTTTTGTGTGTGTGTGTAGCATTAAATAATATGGCACCTTACTTTCTGAGATTTCCTGGTTTGGTTCCTAAACTCTCATTTCCTCCTCCCTCTTGTCTCTATTCTACTGTATTTTGATGCCATTCCCCATAGTTCTTCCTTGCTGTGGAGTTCTGTTCAGGAAGCAGCTTGGAAGGTCCTTGTTTAGAAGTCATATGCATTAAACTAGTCCAGCTCCGTCAGCCCTCACCATGGGACACTATTGGAGTGGGGAAAACCCCTTCTATTCAACTGCAGTTCTTAAAACTTTTCAGTGGCACTTTTCAGCGACTACCCAGTGGCTACTTTGGGATTCTTTTGTTCTCAGATCTTCAGTGGCACTGTTGATTCTCTCTGTTTCTTTTCACAAAGTGATGATACCTAGCAGGTCTTGTGGCTGTTAGTGATTTGAAACCACTCACGTTTACTTTGAGGCTGTGCAGAGCATCTTGTCACCTGTCTTTGGTAAATGTTGTCCGTGAGCTCTTAGTTTTGCAGTGTAGTGCCTTTTTATGTTTTTATATGGAGATTCAGAGGATTCAAAATTATGTTTCCATGGTTGCCACCATTTTTGCAGAATTCCTGACTCAATTTTTTTGATTAGTTAAGTTTATTTGAATGTAGTATGTTACAATATTTGAGAATAATAATAATAAAATAATTTGAGTTTTTATTAAACACGGTCACATTTGGGTATATGCAAGGTGGTTGTCAGGTGAGCAAACTGGTAATGCATGCATTTAAAAATTATAATAATGATAACTGCTCTTTTTTGATTATTTTCTGTGTGCATTGTCTGAATTAACCTTAGGACATACATAGTATTTGTTTTTACCGTTTTACAGATAAGGGGACTGAGGCTTGAAGAGGTTCAGCATGATTTGCACAGGGTAACACAACTAGTAATTGGGGAGCTGGAATTCTAACAAAGCAAGTCTGAGTGCAAAGGCCATGCCTGGAAGACTGTAATACACTTGCAGTTGTTCAGCAAGGCCTATTTTTATTCCTTTCTCTTCTTTCCGTTTCCTTACCCCCTGCCTTAATCTTCTGTAAAAGCTTCTAAAAATACTCCCCTGATCCTTGCACAGCTTCCTCCTTGCCTGCTGACATCAGTCTGATCCCTTGCTTAATTGTAAGAATCCAAAATGAAAAACGTTAAAACATCTATTATAAGTTCTAATTGGTCATAAAGATATATGAATGAATGGATAATGTTACAGTCCACATTTTATTCCCCAGAAGAAATTTCAACTATTCCACCATTATTGGTTCATGCTTATTCTTTCCCACTTCCAATGACCGCCCATTACAAATCCTGTGTACTAGCCACATCCATCTGGTCACTTTCTGTAGTGCTGTCATTTAGTTTCATCCACTCACACTGCTGCCATCTCTTCATGGATGTCCTTTTTCCATTGCCATCCTTTAAAGCCAGATGCTTAGGTGGCCAGTTCTATGAAGCGTTCCCTAGTTTCCGCCAATGCAGAGGCAGAATTTGTGGTTCCTTAATGGTCCTTGCACAGTCATTGGAAAGGATCTTTATCATAACATTCATTCCTCAGAGCATGTTTAGGTGAATTTTTGTGAACCTGTCTGATCTCCTAGACTCTGAGTTGACCAAGGAGTGGGATCTACTTTACTCATCTTCGTAACTCCAGAGTCTCGACAGTGCCTGGAACACAGCAGTTACTTAAATCAGTTTTATTAGATGAACCCAATTAGTATCCGTGAGCTTATATTGCTAGTTATAAGTCTAACTTCTTGATTAGAAAACAAATACTTAACAATTGCATACTTACTTTGCCTTTCTGTTATTACTTATCTAATAACATATGTTCAAAACTGTACTTAAATCAGCATGGCTAGACAGGCAGACAGCAGTTGTTTATACTTATATTTGCCACAAAATTTTTTTCTTTGCTTGGCAGTTCTCTGAGAATTATCTGAGTGTGAATAGTATTTCTTCATGTGGCTCATCATGCCCAGAAAATTAAATATTTTTAATTAACATTTATAATCAGCTTTTCCTGTTCTTGGGTCTAGTGGTTTATATTCATTTAAACAAATTGAATTTTAAAGATAAATTAAACACTGCCCTTGTAAAGCCTTATTCAGATTGATTTTTTTCTCCAACCTCACATGCTTTATCAACCTACATTTCCATCATTCATTTATTCATTCACTCATTTAATAAATCACAGATATATTCAAAGCTAATACCTGTCATCTCTAGATAGGTCTAGTATTTGCCCAAGTCAGGGGTAATGGACCTTTCTGGAAAACACTCTGCTTTGATTTTTTAAATTACAATGAGACAGAAATTTCAGGACATCAAGAGACATAGACTAGACAAAATGGTTTTACTATTCATTTATTTTCTGATCAAATTCAATCTTAAACAATATTCAGAAGTTAGTTGAACTATTTCTGGTCCTCTGCCTAAAGGTGAAATTATTCACTTGTCCTAGTGGGTCTAGGTTCCAAGTTATCATTATTCTTTTAAATAACTCTTGCAAAGGGGTGATTTCTGGCTCCTTCATCTCAGGGGAGAACTTATGGGTCTTTGGATGACATTCAAGCATAATTTTCTTACCTCAGTTTTGACGCTTCAGAGAAAATTTATCTCTATTTTTAAATAGAAATATGGAGCAAGAAATTTCTAGGTAACTAGAGGGTATTTGGTGTTCTCCTTCCTTATTGCAGTATGCAGTCTCTAGTTTTGGAAAATGGCACAAAGACCTTAAGGCAGCTTGTTTAGGATAGCAGTTACAATATATACAGTCTGCTAATGCCTCCAGCTTCCCACAAGAAGAGAGACTTGTTTCGAGTGGGTGTTGGTGGTGTGTTTTTCAGGCTTCATGGAGGAGATTTTTCTCAAGGATCTGCCATAGACAGGGATACAAATCCAAGTACTGCCTGGTTCTTTATCCCAGGTAGGATATACTGTAACTAGGAAAACATTTTGCCAGTGATTATAAAACAGTGTGGCAAATTCTTTTGAGTTAGTAATTTACTAGAATAAATAGTATTATTTTATCTTAAAATAATTTTCAAGGCTAAGGTTTCACCAAAGACGACTTGTAGATAAAGTGCTCTCCTAGAGTAATAGCCGATGAGCTATAATTTGGTCATAGTTTTTAATAAGCTTTGCTTTCTAAGTTCTGTGGGAGATCTGAATTAGATTCTGGTAACAAGCTAGGAAAAACCAGTAGAGACATCATTCAAGAATTTCAAAAATCTAGCTCTTGGGGACAATTTGCTGTGAGCAAAAAGCCATAAGTAACCCCCAAGAGCATTGTTATATTACAGTGATTATAGTTCAGAGCTTGGGGCTTTGCAGTCAGACACACAGGGATTCAACTTCTGGATCCTTATTATGTGACTTTGGACAAGTTACTTAGCTATTCTAAGTATCGTTTCTTCACTGTGCGATGCTTCAGAAATTATTTTGAGGATTAAAGAGATTATGATTTTAACAGTTCATGGTATAGTGCCTGGTACATAGTAAGCCCTCAAAATATATTTACTATAATATTTGTAGTTACTGCAATAATTCCCCAGAATTATTTAAATATTTGTTTAATTATCTAATTATTAAATATTGAATATTTTAAAATATTTCATATAATTTACAGTATATATATATATTCAAGTAAGTGTCAAAATTAAAAAGTGAGATAAAGGTGTCAATGAAGGAATCATGGCAAGACACCCAGACCTCTGAAAGAATGGTCATCAATCTAATCCTCAGCTATGGGCAGTGGGCGGGAGGGCAGATAATTTGTTGAGATGCATCTTTTTAAATGGACTCAAAAGGATCAGGAGATGCTCCTACTTTTGGCTCATTTGTAGTGGAGACAATGCCATTTTTATAGTACAATTCACTACTCTGAGCACTTTCTTCTTATTTTATATCCTAGATGCCAATTTGGTCACTAGAAGTTTTCATGAGGAGCACTGAAGCAAATCAAAGAGAATTGCACTGTTTGGGGAATTTTTTTATCCAAGTTGCTTAAAAACCCATTAAAGTTCCTGACCAAAAAGAGTATACCTTTCCAATAACTAGTGCACTTCAGAGTCTTTCTCCTTTGGTAATGCTGAATAAAAACATCTTTCCGATATTTTGTTCTTTTTCAGTATGTTTTCAGTACTCTATGAAGCCCACCATATTAGTTATCTATAGCTGCTGTAACAAATTACCACAAAGTTAGTGGCTTAAAACAACGTACGTTTTACAGTTCTGGAGGTCAGAAGTCTGGAAAGGGTCCAGCAGGCTAAAATTTAAGTGTCAGCAGGGCTGTGTTTCTTCAGGAGGCTCTAGTGGACAATGTGTTTCCTTGCTTCTTCCAGCTTCTAGAACCCTGCCTGTATTGCTTAGTTCCTGGGTCCCTTCCATCTTCAAAGCCATCAGAGTAATATTTCAAATCTATGTCTCTGGTTCTCCTGCCACTCTCTTTCATTTATAATGACTCAGGGTCCACCTGGGTAATACTTATCTCCCCATCTCCAGTCCTTAACTTAATCACACGTGCAAGATCTCTTTTGCCAAATAAAGTGACATACTCACAGGTTCTGAGGATTGGGGGCTGCACAGTTTACAGGGCATTATTCTGCCTACTGCAGCCATCTAGATAGTCTTTCTGTGGGTGTTGTAACACTGTTGATCAGATACTTACATTTTTCACATTTAACAATGGTGCAGTTATATTTTCAGACTGCTCTTTAAGCACTGATCTACGAGAAATCTGGTCCTTCAGGCAGGTTTCTGTAATAGCTCATTTTATTCCTTATGTGTTAAATTTACTGGTTCAACTCTTACAGGCTAATGTTAATTGACGTTCAAGTACTTCTTAGTTACCTACTAGAAGTCACAAGGATGTAGGTCATGTATTTAGAAATTTCTACCTGTAGGGGTGAGGACTTCTTTTCCAAAGTTTATCTTTTAAAGTTGCAAGTTTCATTCCTCCAAAAACTAAAAATAGAACTACCATATGATCCAGCAATTGCACTGCTGGGTATATATCCAGAAAAAAAACCCACCACTAATTTGAAAAGATACAAACACCCAGGTGTTCATAGAAGCACTATTTACAATAGCCAAGATGTGGAAGCAACCCAGTGTCCATCAATAGATGAATGGGTAATGAAGTTGTATATATATAAAGTGAAGTATTACTCAGCTATAAAAAAGAATGAAATTCTCACAGATATAGAAAACAAACTAGTGGTTATTATTGAGGAGAAGGAAGAGGCGAGGGGAAATACAGGGGTAGGGGATTAAGAGGTACAAACAACTATGTACAAAATAGATAAGCAACGAGGATATATTGTATGGCACAAGGGATTATAGCCATTATCTTATAGTAACTTTCAATGGAGTATAAATCTGTAAAAATACTGAATCACTATGCTGTATACCTGAAACTAATGTAATATTGTAAATCAACTATACTTCAAAAAAGAAAAATGAAGTTAAAAGTTTCAGTTACTTGGGAAATTTATTTCCATGGAATTGCTGTTTTTCTAAGGATGCTAATTCAGTTAAATATTAATGTATCATAATAGTAGTTTTAAAAATTTTAATAATTACTTTAATCTGACTTTTTTAGATGTGCTTATGCTTTTCACTGTCAGTTTAGGTAAATTATACAATGAATTTTCCTTTTTGAGGGCCTTCCATATATTGATGCTATCTATATGTCTGCATTGACTTGATGAGATGTAATAGGTACAGTTATTATAGGATTTACTGTATTAAACAGCAAAATATAAGGACAGAATAAGAATCTTTTACCTGGGAGTGACTTCTAGATGGAATACAGGCAATATTTTATTGTGCTGTCTATTCATTTTATAAGTTCTGAACTAATGACTAAATTGCAGTAGCAGGAAAGCATGATCAGACAAGGTGAAGATAACTGGGAGGAAGGACTGAGAAGAAAGAAGGGTATTTTTGTGCTTTGGACCAGCCCTCCAAATAAATAAAAATTACCTATATGAAATCTCAGGCAAATAGCTTTACATCATATTAAATAATTTAACTAATTGACAATGTGGCTAGAAAAATGATAGCATTAATTTTAAATTGTATTTTGAGTGTCATCGTTGTAAGTGCTTCCTTTTTCATTGTGTTATGTACCTGGGGGCTATTCTGTCCAATTAAATACTCTTAAAATGTGTAATCTTAGGCCAAGGTCTGCCTCCAAGTCTATCAAAAAAGCAAATGTTATAGGAATTCCTTTCATAGAAGGCAAATTTTCAAAGGTATATGTCTTGATGCTGTCTTCTAATATATATGCATTGCTTTTAGAAGTTGTACTAAGTCTTCTGAACCAATTAAGCTAATGTACTTGGTATCTTATGGATACCAAGTATGAAAAATTAAAACTTGGGGACCTATCTATAGTACCCTTTTTTAAAAATAAATGTGATACATTTGATTATTTTTTTTGCAATCTACGTTTTAAAATGTTGACAGTTTTATTTTTTAGATTTATTTTTTATATAGCAGGTTCTTATTAGTTATCTATTTTATACATATTAGTGTATATATGTCAATCCCAATCTTCCAATTCATCCCAACACCACCCCCCACCCACTTTCCCCCCTTGCTGTCCATACGTTTGTTCTCTACATCTGTGTCTCTATTTCTGCCTTGCAAACCAGTTCATCTGTACGAATTTTCTAGATTCCACATATATGTGTTAATATACAATATTTGTTTTTCTCTTTCTGACTTACTTCACTCTGTATGACAGTCTCTAGGTCCATCCACGTCTCTACAAATGACCCAATTTCATTCCTTTTTATGGCTCAGTAGTACTCCATTGTATGTATGTACACCATCTTCTTTATCCATTTGTCTGTTGATGGGCATTTAGGTTGCTTCCATGACCTGGCTATTGTAAACAGTGCTGCAATGAACATTGGGGTGCATGTGTCTTTTTGAATTATGGTTTTCTCTGGTATATGCCCAGTAGTGGGATTTCTGGGTCATATGGTAATTCTATTTTTAGTTTTTTAAGAAACCTCCATACTGTTCTCCGTAGTGACTATATCAATTTACATTCCCACCAACAGTGCAAGAGGGTTCCCTTTTTTCCACACCCTCTCCAGCATTTGTTGTTTGTAGATTTTCTGATGATTCCCATTCTAACTGGTGTTAGGTGATACCTCATTGTAGTTTTGTTTTTTTTTTTTGTGGTACACGGGCCTCTCACTGTTGTGGCCTCTCCCGTTGCAGAGCACAGGCTCTGGACGTGCAGGCTCAGCGGCCATGGATCATAGGCCTAGCCGCTCCGCGGCATGTGGGATCTTCCCAGACCGGGGCACGAATCTGTGTCCCCTGCATTGGCAGGAGGACTCTCACCCACTGCACCACCAGGCAAGCCCCCTCATTGTAGTTTTGACTTCCATTTCTCTAATAATTAGTGATGTTGAGAAGCTTTTCATGTGCCTCTTGGCCATCTGTATGTCTTCTTTGGAGAGATGTCTATTTAGGTCTTCTGCCCATTTTTTGATTGGGTTGTTTGTTTTTTTAATACTGAGCTTCATGAGCTGTTTATGTATTTTTGAGATTAATCCTTTGTCCATTGATTCGTTTGCAAATATTTTCTCCCATTCTGAGGGTTGTCTTTTCATCTTGTTTATGGTTTCCTTTGTTGTGCAAAAGCTTATAAGTTTCATTAGGTCCCATTTATTTATTTTTGTTTTTATTTCCATTACTCTAGGAGGTGGGTCAAAAAAGATCTTTCTGTGATTTATGTTATGTTTTCCTCTGAGATTTTTATAGTGTCCTGTCTTACATTTAAGTCTTTAATCCATTTGGAGTTTATTTTCGTGTATGGTGTAAGTGTTCTAATTTCATTCTTTTACAGGTAGCTGCATAGTTTTCCCAGCACCACTTATTGAAGAGACTGTCTTTTCTCCATTGTATATCCTTGCCTCCTTTGTCATAGATTAGTTGACCATAGGTGCTTGGGTTTATCTCTGGGCTTTCTATCCTGTTCCATTGATCTATATTTCTGGTTGTGTGCCAATACCATACTGTCTTGATTACTGTAGCTTTGTAGTATAGTCTTAAGTCTGGGATCCTGATTCCTCCAGCTCTGTTTTTCTTTCTCAAGATTGCTTTGGCTATTCGGGGTCTTTTGTGTTTCCATACAAATTGTGAAATTTTTTGTTCTAGTTCTGTGAAAAATGCCAGCAGTAGTTTGATAGAGATTGCATTGAATCTGTAGTCATTGCTTTGGGTAGTATAGTCATTTTCACAATGTTGATTCTTCCAATCCAAGAACGTGGTATATCTCTCCATCTGTTTGTATCATCTTTAATTTCTTTCATCAGTGTCTTATAGTTTTCTGCATACAGGGCTTTTGTCTCCTTAGGTTTATTCCTAGGTATTTTATTCTTTTTATTGCAATGGTAAATGGGAGTGTTTCCTTAATTTCTCTTTCAGATTTTTTGTTGTTAGTGTACAGGAATGCAAGAGATTACTGTGCATTAATTTTGTATCCTGCAGCTTTACCAAATTCATTAATTAGCTCTAGTAGCTTTCTGGTGGCATCTTTAGGCTTACCTATGTATAGTATCATGTCATCTACAAACAGTGACAGTTTTACTTCTTTCCCAATTTGGATTCCTTTTATTTCTTTTTCTTCTCTGATTGCCATGGCTAGGACTTCCAAAACTATTTTGAATAATACTGGCAAGAGTGGACATCCTTGTCTTGTTCCTGATCTTAGAGGAAATGCTTTCAGTTTTTCACCATCGAGAATGATGTTTGCTGTGAGTTTGTCATATATGGCCTTTATTATGTTGAGATAGGTTCCCTCTGTGCCCACTTTCTGGAGAGTTTTTATCATACATGGGTGTTGAATTTTGTCAAAAGCTTTTTCAGCATCTATTGAGAATACCACATGGTTTTCATCCTTCAGTTTGTTAATGTGGTGTATCACATTGATTGGTTTGCGTATGTTGAAGAATCCTTGCATCCCTGGGAAAATCCCACTTGATCATGGTGTATGATCCTTTTAATGTGTTGTTGGATTCTGTTTGCTAGTATTTTGTTGAGGATTTTTGCATCTGTATTCATCAGTGATATTGGTCTGTAATTTTCTCTTTTTTTTATTTTCAAAAATTTATTTATTTATTTATTTTGGCTGCATTGGGTCTTCGTTGTTGCACATGGGCTTCCTCTAGTTGCAGAGAGCTGGGCATACTTTTCATACGGTTTGTGGGCTTCTCATTGTGGTGGCTTCTCTTGTTGCGGAGCATGGACTCTAGACGTGCGAGCTTCAGTAGCTGTGGCTCGTGGGCTCTAGAGCACAGGCTCAGTAGCTCTGGCATGTGGGCTTAATGCTTCATGGCATGTGGGATCTTCCCAGACCAGGGCTTGAACCTGTGTCTCCTGCACTAGCAGGTAGATTCTCAACCACTGTGCCTCCAGGGAAGCCCTGTAATTTTCTTTTTTTGTAGTATTTCTCTCTGGTTTTGGTATCAGGGTGATGGTAGCCTCCTAGAATGAGTTTGGGAGTGTTCCCTCCTCTGCAATTTTTTGGAAGAGTTTGAGAAGGATGGGTGTTATCTCTTCTCTAAATGTTTGATAGAATTCTACTGTGAAGCCATCTGGTTCTGGACTTTTGTTTGTTGGAAGATTTTTAATCACAGTTTCAATTTCATTACTTGTGATCGGTCTGCTCATATTTTCTATTTATTTCTGGTTCAGTCTTGGAAGGTTATACCTTTCTAAGAATTTGTCCATTTCTTCCAGGTTGTCCATTTTATTGGCATAGAGTTGCTTTTAGTAGTCTCTTACGATGCTTTGTATTCCTGCAGTGTCCATTGTAACTTCTCCTTTTTCATTTCTAATTTTATTCGTTTGAGTCCTCTGCCTCTTTTTCTTGATGAGTCTCACTAAAGATTTATCAATTTTTTTATCTTCTCAAAGAACCAGCTTTTAGTTTTATTGATCTTTGCTATTGTTTTCTTTGTTTCTATTTCATTTATTTCTGCTCTGATCTTTATGATTTCTTTCCTTCTATTAACTTTGGGTTTTGTTTATTCTTCTTTCTCTAGTTCCTTTAAGTGTAAGGTTAGATTGTTTATTTGAGGTTTTTCTTGTTTCTTGCGGTAGGCTTATATGTATTGCTATAAACTACCCTCTTAGAACTGCTTTTGCTGCATCCCATAGGTTTTGGATTGTTGTGTTTTCATTGTAATTTGTCTCTAGGTATTTTTTGACTTCTTTGATTTCTTCAGTGATCTCTTGGTTATTTAGTAACGTATTGTTTAACCTCCATGTGTTTGTTTTTTTACGTTTTTTTTTCCCTGTAATTGATTTCTAATCTCATAGCCTTGTGGTCAGAAAAGATGCTTGATATGATTTCAATTTTCTTAAATGTACTGAGGCTTTATTTGTGACCCAATATGTGATCTATCCTGGAGAATGTTCCGTGTGCACTTGAGAATAAAGTGTAATCTGCTGTTTTTGGATGGAATGTCCTATAAATATCAATTAAATGTATCTGGTCTATTGTGTCATTTAAAGCTTCTGTTTCCTTCTTAATTTTCTGTTTGGATCATCTGTTCATTGGTGTAAGTGAGGTGTTAAAGTCCCCCACTATTATTGTGTTACTGTCGATTTCCTCTTTTATAGCTGTTAGCAGTTGCCTTATGTATTGAGGTGCTCCTATGTTGGGTGCATATATATTTATAATTGTAATATCTTCTTCTTGGATTGATCATTATGTAGTGTTCTTCCTTGTCTCTTGTAACATTCTTTATTTTAAAGTCTATTTTATCTGATATGAATATTGCTACTCCAGCTTTCTTTTTTTTTTTTTTTTTTTGCGGTACGCGGGCCTCTCACTGCTGCGGCCTCTCCCGCTGCGGAGCACAGGCTCCAGACGCGCAGGCTCAGCGGCCATGGTTCACGGGCCTAGCTGCTCCGTGACATGTGGGATCTTCCCGGACCGGGGCACGAACCCGTGTCCCCTGCATCGGCAGGCGGACTCTCAACTGCTGCGCCACTAGGGAAGCCCTGAATATTCTATATTTTATCCCATGTTTAAGATATCAGTATTTTGTGTTCTTGTAACCCATGCATATTGGTTTCCTTAGGGTTGCTGTAAGAAAGTGCCATATACTGGGTGACTTAAGAGAATTGAAATTTATTATCTTACAGTTCTGGAGAAGTTCAAAATCTAGGTATCTGCGGGGCCATGCTCCGCCAAGACACTTAGTAGACTCCTTCCTTGCCTGTTTGTTGGTGGCTGTCAGTCTGTTGCTTGGCTTGCAACTGCCACCTGTGTCATCACATGGCATTTTCCCAGTGTGTCTGTGTTTTCACATGGTGTTCTCCTTCCTGTGTCTCCTCCTCGTATAAGGACACCAGTCATAACAGAATAAGGCCCTACCCTACTCCAGTATGACCCCATCTGAACTAATTACATGGGTTACAACTCTAGTTTCAAATAAGGTAATATTCTGAAGACCTGGGGATTAGAATTTCCACATACCTTCTTTGGGGGACACAATTCAACCCATAACACCGTGTGTACTATATTTGGAAAAACAGAATTATTTTTATGAATTGTGGTTTTTTTTTTTTTTTTTGTGGTATGCGGGCCTCTCACTGTTGTGGCCTCTCTTGTTGCAGAGCATAGGCTCTGGACTCGCAGGCTCAGTGGCCATGGCTCACGGGCCCAGCCACTCCACGGCATGTGGGAGCTTCCCGGACCAGGGCATGAACCCGTGTCCCCTGCATCAGCAGGTGGACTCTCAACCACTGAGCCACCAGGGAAGCCCTATGAATTGTGTTTTTTTGGCATTACGTTCTCAACTTTGTATCAAAGAACTGATGATTGTATGAAAACAATTATTGTACTTTTTATAAATAAGCTGTTTTCTAAGTTTGTCCCAAGAAAAACTAGTTTTTCAAGATGCTCTAAGAAAAGTGGAGTGCATGAACAAATAATGGTGAGATTAACTGAATGTTAGTCTACATTTTATGTACCCTTCTTGGAGACCTAGTACCCCTTAAGATATTAAAATCATTCAAAAGTCCTGTGTGAAATATATTGAACCTAACCTTAAGTTTCCCAAATGTGTTAGATGTCAGAAACTCTTAATTATGTTAACACAGTACTTTGTACAACTGTTTTGGAAAGTGACAAATCAGGGAATCACAACATATATACTATTGTCCCTTTTCATTAGGAATATGGAAAGATTAATTTACGTTTGTATGCATCAGTTTTCTCAACTGTAAAATAAGAATAATAATTACAGTTATAGCATAAAAATGATTGAGACTATTAAGTAAGATAAAACAGGCAAAGAGTATGACCCAGTATTGGACCATAAAAAGTATTCAATGCATGTTTATCATTAATGTGATTTAGTCTTATATTTAGTCAATATTTGTCACTAGGCATTAATCCAGAGTGATGTTGAGATCTATCAAACAAGAGGACCATACTTATTAGCTTGAACACAATTTCTATATAATTCACAGAGTAAAGAGAACAGATATTTTATTCTCAGAGTATTTAAGTATTTTAGCTTTTTACAGCAATATCTCAAGAAAAAATATTATATTAGAATCTACATAATATGTATAATAATGGAGGAAATTATGCAATATATTTTAGGGAGAGTTTTTCAGAGGATGAGTAAAATTAAGAAGGTTCTTCATTCAGAATACTAGTCACTGTACTGTTAAAAAGTTAAGTGAAGCCCCTGGAGCAATTGAAAAATATAAGGCTGAGAGAACTTGTAATAAAATCCTCGGAATGCTGTGCTTTGGATTTTTGTGTGTTTTCTCCTTTTGTCCTTTATGTCAGGTATTTAGTTGCCAATTTCTTTTTTTCTGTTTCCTAGGTGCTCTATTCTATCACTTATTTCAACCCTTGTTCTTTTAAAATACACTATAAACTGGAAAGCTGATAATGAGAGTCATTCAGTTCTTTACAAAATAATAAAGATGGCTGAAAGCTTTTTTTTTCTTCTGCAGATTTTTGAGTATATTTTTCTACATGGTTGAAATTGCTAGCTTCATAATCTCTACCAAGTTGGTAAAATGTTACTGAATTATGTCCCTTAAAATGATTATTTTTGTGTAAGCTAAAGATAAGCACCCAGCTACCACTTCACTATTATTTCTTAGTTTCTGAATGTCCCTCTTACCCCATCAGTTCCTTATAATCTCTCCGCTCGCTACCACCATGCTTCTTACAGCTAGACCACTTGAGTCACCCGCTTGTCCTCCTGCCTCTTAGAGGATATGGACTGCTCTGCCAGCACAACTTGATATTGTATGACAGTTCTTTCTTAGAAGAGTTGCAGATTTTGCTTGGGGTCTCCCTTGAATATTTAAAAATGTCACTTTCTTCTTCGTCAGTCATTTCACTCAGAAGAATCATAATTCTAAAAGGATGGTTAGAAATTTTCCATTCAGGTCTTTCTAAATTCAAAAAATCTTCACACTCATTCCTTAACCATTAAATATATTAAGTTTTGTCTGGCTGTTTGTGGATATGTCATTTGAGGGAATTATTATTTATTTATTTTTTTGTTAATAAAGAATTCTAGTTAAATGAAGGACATACACCAGGTATATATTATCAATTTTCAAAGGGCTCATAGAACAAGAATGTATGGTAGTAATAAGAGTTTGCTACAGATATTTCTTTTTTGTTTAATAAATGTTTAGGCATCATTTGGTGAGTCAAGGTCATAATGTTAACAACACTTTACTATTATATTTAGAAATACGGATTAGTATTTAATAATCTGCCAAGTAAAATCATTTGTCCTTGCTAGTACTTTACATACACTGTTTCATTTAATCTTTCATTGGCCGTAGGAATTTGGCTTTATTATCTCGTGTATTGCATATAATGAAGCCAAGCTTCAAGGGTTTAATTTGTTCTTCCCAGTGGATAGATGACAGGGCTGGGATTTCATCTCACAGTCACCTGAAGCCTCAGAGTAAATGTTTCCTACTCTACCATACTGCTTCTAATGACACAGGGTAAAGAAAAATCAGAGAAGAGGTAAGACCAGATTAACTCTTGAAGTATGAGAATTTGGTAGGCAGTGTGAGAAAGTAGGTAACAGACTAGAAAGCTTAAAATTGTTAGAGTAGGTGGTAAATAATTATTGAAGGATTTGATCCAGGGTGATGGAATGTCATGGTGAAAATAGTGAATTAAAAAAAAAATTGATGTGATGTCTATGTCAGGGTAACTAGAAAGAGGTAGTGTTTGAACATTAAAATGAATTAGGAGTTTATTGTAGTAGTTGAGACGAGAATGATGAAAACCTTGCCTAAGTTAATAAAAGAGGAGATTTTGGAAGGCAGTGTCTTTAGAACTTATTTGGAGATGAAAGAGATGAAAGAGAAAATGAAGATGCTGAAATTTGTATTTTAAATAATTGAAAGAATGTTGATAATATTGATTGAAGTAAGGAAACAATGTAAAGCAGTACTTTGCTGAGGAAGAAAAAGTAATGTATTTAGAGAATTGTGGGTTGATGGTTGGACAATACAGTGGAATCTCTAGTGGATTATTAGATGGAACTGAACTCAAGTGTTGGCTGAGGATTAAGAAGACAAATTTGATAGTCTTCTATATGCATTTAACATCCAAGATTTGTGTTCTCATATTTATTTAGTTGTTATGCTTAATTCAAACATTTAAATACCCAACTTGAGCTCTTAAAATTAACCTGAGAACAGAAACATTTGTAAATACAATATGTAAATTTGAGGATAAAAATAATGTGACAAGAAGCACAGATGGGATGCACTTGAATGTTTTTCAAAAATTTTACTTCAACTTTTTTTCTTTTTGGTCAAATCTGTCATTGCCATAGATATTTATTCTCCTGAATCCTTTTCTTACATTTGATATTTTATAGATCATGTTTGAGTTAAGTAAAGAGAAGAGCCATATCTTTCAGTGCATAAAATTATGCTTTGAAGTTAACTATCCAGACTATATTTTGCTCTTGAAAGATATCCAGTATATCCTTTGCATGCTATGCTGACTACCAAATATTTGTCCATTTTCTATCTTAATCTCAGAACTGATATCCACTGTATTTTCACCTCCTCATCCTTGGATGCTATCCCAGTGTGGGGAGAGCAAGAGGGTATCCACAATATAATGAAGAAAGCAGAAATGTCTCAATCTAGATGAGATGTATTATATTTTTCTATTGACTATAACCTCACCAAGAAGTGCAAAATATAAGTTGATCTCAAAGAAAGCAGGGCTGTCAAAATATCATGCTCATCTTCTAGCGTAGCCACCCATCTCTTCTACTCTTGTTTAGTTCCCTCTAAAACTTGTGTGCAGAATGGCTCAGAGTATAAAGATGTGCTTTGGAATGAGAAGGACTGTACTATTGGTTGTTCTCTGGAGGAAACTGGGCAAGCTCTTCAAAATAGTCATAACTAGGTGCAGCGGCCGAGTCAGGAGTGGCTGCAGAGAAAGAGTTTGGTGCGATGTCTCACACCATTTTGCTGGTAACAGCCTACCCAGAGGCCAGAAGGCAGAACTTATGCTGACTATGAATCTGTAAATGAATGCATGGAAGGTGTTTGTAAAATGTATGAAGAACATCTGAAGAGAATGAATCCCAACAGCCCCTCTATCACATATGATATCAGTCAGTTGTTTGATTCTGTTGATGACCTGGCAGACCTCAGCTGCCTTGTTTACTGAGCTGATACCCAGACAAACCAGCCTTATAACAAAGACTGGATTAAAGAGAAGATCCAGGTGCTCCTTTGTCGACAGGCACAACAGGCAAGGAAAGAGTTGAGTTTGGAAGCATTAGGGGGACCGGGTGGGCTTGGAACACAGCTGTGTACAGTGCGCTGCAGTGGAAGTTTTGTATTATAGTAATCCTGTTTCCATTTTGGTGCACTCTAGCCAGGATTGAATGTATTAGATGAAATGTGAGGATCTTGTTCAATCTGAAACCCCCTTTCCCCCCGTCCTCTCCTTTTTTTTACTTAAACATTTTTATTGTGATTTAGATGGAAGTTGGTTTTTGCCAGTTAATGTTGGTTCCAGTCCTTCAAACTGTTCCTATCTGCTTTATAACATTCACTGTACTAACCCTTCTTCACATTGGGGTGGGGGGTGGTGATGTGGTTTAGTTATGTCCTCAAGAAAAAGTCTTAGTGAAAAACAAATAAATGTTCTTTAGCTAAAAAAAATACTCATAACTAGAGAGATGATTGGTTAATTCATCCCCAAGTTAACATTAACCACCATTAAGAAACTTCTTGGTTTTTAGCTTGGGTTAAGAGAAGAATGGATAATACTTTTTTTCTTGCTATGTGGGGCTATTTGAGTAGAGTTCCAGAGGACGAAACAAGAAAATTAGAAGAGTGACACGAATTATGACCATGCCCTATTCTACTCTTGCTTGATTTTAACGACCTGGCTAATCAGATCTTTTACCCTTAATAGGAGCACATTTTGCAATTATTTTTTGACCTAAGACCATGCATGAGTGTTTTAAATCCTTTTTCTGCTATTGTTTTGGTTGGAACAAAAGCTGGTAAATATCATTAATTTTAGATCCTAGAATGTAGAAATCCAGACCTAAATTAAGAAGCTCATGAAATTTAAATTTTGAAAAATAAAATTGCGGTTATTTACTTTGAACTGTACTTTCTTTAGGCTTTTCAAAGCAGCTTTGTCCTAAAAAACCCCAAATATTTTACTTCAAACCTTGCCACATGAAGGTGAACCGTGATTATTATGAAACAAGAGAGGCATTTAGCACCTGAAATCTGACCTAAATTCTTCTTACTTGTTTAAAGTGAGATTGCTTGACAAGCTTCATTACTTTTATGTGACTTCAAACATGAAATTAAACATAAAATGATAGAATCGTGAATGAGTGTGAGTTAGATTTCTTGAAATGCAAAATATGAGGATTTTATGAATCAACTTCCCAATTTCTCTCTCTCACTACTGCCCTGCTTATCTGTCAAACAGGCCAGCTCTTGAGGTCATTCAGTCTATTTCCTCTTCTGGATTCTATCTCCTTAGACCTAAGGCAAAACTTAGATCATACTCAAGGGCATGCTGATGATCCAGGAGAAACTCTACACAGGTTTACACAATTAGTACCTCATTAAAGAATGATGTATAGACTATAATATAGAAACGTAAACTTTCATACGTTTGTCCTCTTGGCAAGGGCAGGCTCATGTAGATACTGCTGGTGTCACTAGGCAACATTTCCTTCATTGGTATTTAAACGTTTTTCTACTTATGACTTTTATATAGAGAGGTAGGAACAAGACATGAAATATAATAACATGGCAAGGAATTTAATGTCTGGATTTAAGGACAGTTGTATATTAGGAAAAACGTACTTTATTTATGGCCTTCTAGGAAACAATTTCAATATATGACATTTCAGAGATGACCATTTCTTTGCAAAATGCAGATATCTTGTATTGAAATGGAAACTACACATTTTTCAACATCAATAAAATGATTTCTATTTTAGAGATTAATCAATTGAACCTATAAAGATATTGAATCTATGAGATGGGAATGGATTCTCCTTTTTGTAACAACCGAATCCAGTGCAATATGGAGGGCAAGCAGCTCTCTTGAAGGAATACAAAGCAAATTATGAATAAAAAACTCAGTACAAAAGTGAATGTATCTTTCACATGAGAAAATAAATTGTAACAAATTGCACATTTAAAAAAGATGACAAATGTTGAAAACATCCCAAAATCCGAAGTGAGAGAGTGACATGAACATTGGTGGTTACACTACCAAATGTAAAATAGATAGCTAGTGGGAACCAGCTGCATAGCACAGGGAGATCAGCTTGGTGCTTTGTGACCACCTAGAGGGGTGGGATAGGGAGGGTGGAAGGGAGACGCAAGAGGGAGGAGATATGGGGATGTATGTATATGTATAGCTGATTCACTTTGTTATAAAGCAGGAACTAACACACCATTGTAAAGTAATTATACTCCAATAAAGATGTTAAAAAATTGTTAATTGTTTACAAAAGTTACTTTTTAATTACATTTTATGGCTGCATACTCTTAGTGTCTGTTATGGGCTGAATTGTGTTCCCCCAAAATTTGTGTGTTGAGACCCTCACCCCTAGTTATCTCAGAATGAAGATAGGGCCTTCGAGTTAAAATGAGGCCTGTAGGGTGGGCCGTAATCCAATCTGATTGGTATCCTTTGAAGAAGAGGAGATTAGAATACACAAAGGGACACCAGGAATGTGTGCTCACAGAGAAAGGACCATGTGAAGACTCAATCACAAGGTTGCCATCTGCAAGGCAAGGAGGGAGACCCAAGGAAACACCAAACCTGCTGACACCTTGATTTTGGACTTCCAGCCTCTAGAACCACAAGAAAATAAATTTCTTTTGTTTAATCCACCCAGTCTGCGATACTTACTGTAGCAGCCCTAGCAAACTAATAGAATGCCTCTACCTTCTACCTACTGAAAGGGTTTTGTAATATTTTCTATAGGAAAAATGAGAGAAAATTCCGCTTTTCCTCTTGTATGACTGAAATTGAAATATACATTTTTATCATTGAGATGCATAAACCATGTGACTTTACACACAGATGTACTCATATTATGATCAGCAAACAGAGTAATTCTGATAAATTCTATTTTGCTCAACTCGAAACCTGCCCAAATATGCTTTTATGCTTACATATGCTCATTGTTGAATATCTTGACAAGAGACACCTTCCGTTTTAACTGTGTTGATAAATTTTCCATTTTCATTTTTACATTAAAATGTTCGATAAGTGAAAGAATTTCTCACAGATTAGCTTCTGGCTCCATTCATTGACAATCTTGTTTCTCCTTCACTGACCACTTACTTTTAATAGTGGGTGGCAAAGGACACAATTATATCATGATATAATCTTCAGTCTATGCCTTTGTGTTTCAAAGCTGAGTAAGTTGTGCTGGTGGACAGTAGAAGTGTTCTTAGAAGCCATTTGTACTCTGGAATGGGTAATATAGTGGAAGCGACTTAAAATTTCAGTGTATCAGACAGCATGCATTCCTAATTCAAATTCCCCTTAGCCAGATTCCTGAAGTGCTCACAAACACTTCAGTGTGACAGAAATCAACATAGGAAAAGACAGCAATTAGAATCAATTGCAGTTAAGATATCTTTTGCAAATTTTATGAAGATCTAAGTGTAAATCCATTGCTAGGCTTCCTCCTAGGGCCTGGGAGGGATCCTTGAAGCTTCAGCGTTAGTAGCTTCTGGGTAAGCTGGCTTCTGTGACTCAAGAGTTTTGCTTAAATTCACACAGTGGTTAATGGTGGCACTATTGAGGTCTCTTTCTCTATGTAGTTTTATTTTTCTTTTCTAAAGCATGGATTTATGCATTTTTATTCTTTCTAATATATTTAAATGTCATATGACAATTTCATTTAAATAGTAATTAAATACTGATATTCTGTTAAAGATTCTAATGCCAAGAAGAAGTAGAGTCTTGGAATATTTGCATTAATAGATTATTGTTTATATTCATTACTCTGTTGAGCTAAGGGCTGTGCATAAAAGAGAAAATATGCATTTGAGGTTGACAGGCTTAAATTCAGAGATACTAAAATGAAAAAGCAGATAGCAGCATGACTAAAATCTAAGAAGTTAAAAATGTAACTCCCTGAATTAGCCTTTATTTTGTTGTTGTTCTCTGGTTAAATCTTTCTCACTGTATATTCAAGTGCCAGGTGTATTTTACCTTTGTAAATTCAATTTTTGACCTAGAAAATAGATTTTCATTCAAGAATTTAGGATTTTTTTTTAATTTGAGAGCTTGATGTAACTAAGGGAATCTTTGTTGGATTACCTTATGCTTCATCATATATTTCAGTTTGTGGAAATTCATGGTCCTTTGTGTAAGATTATTTTGGGAGAGCTATGCTGCTCCTGGCAGTGTAAAAAACAGATTCATTTATTCAATACCATAATAATGTTGTAGCTTCTGGAGGGAGCAGTGTAGGTATTTTGAGGCTTAGAGAGAATATTAAGGAAATGGCAATAAGAGGGGATGCCTAAATAGAGTAGTAACTAATGCCATTAGTTAAGATTTAGTGTGTACTCTGTCCTGTGTTAAATGTTTTACAGGTCTTAACTCATTTACTCCTTAACATAACTGCAACATAAGCAATATTTCCTTCTCATTTGATAGATGAGATCAAGGCTCAGAGGGGTAAAGTAACTAGCACAAATGTGGCTTATACCCACAGGATTCTGACTTGAAAGCCCAAATACCTAACCTTTGGCCTGTACTGCCCCACTTTCTTTGGCAGTGAGTCAGTGACAGCTATAAGAAGATGCACACAAGAGGAGCACACTGAAAAAAACAAGGATGAAAAGTTCAGTCATTTCAGAGAGTTCTAAAGGATTCTTGCTTCTGATATGGTGATTAGAGGAAAAGTACTGAATGTGTGAATTGTAAAGTCTTGTTTGAAAGCACTTAGCACCGTAAGTCTGCAGCATTTATTTATCATACCAAACTGCATCTTAAGAAACTCATGATCAAAACAAAATCATGAAATTTATCCATATTGAACTGAAACAAAATAGCCGTATAGTGAATTCCCATGAGATTGATTGAGCCTGCAGAATTGAAGGTACTAAAAGAGCTGCTTTTTAAATCTTGTTTTTGAAGTATAGTTGATATACAATATTATTTTAGTTTCAGGTGTACAGCATAGAGATTCTGTATTTTTATATATTATACTCCATATAAAGTCATTACAGAACAATGGCTATAATTCCCTGTGCTGTACAAGGATAAAAATATATCCTTGTTTTTGTATCTATTTTATGCATAGTAGTTTCTATCTCCTGATCCCCTACTCCTGTTTTGCCCTTTCTTCCGTCTCCCCTCTGGTAAGCACTAGTTTGTTGTCTATATCTGTGAGTCTGTTTGTTTTGCTATGTACATTCATATGCTTTATTTTTCAGATTCCCCATATAAGTGATATCATACAGTATTTGTCTTTCTCTGACTTATTTCACTAAGCATAATATTCTCAAGGTCCATCCACATTGCTGCAAATGGCAGAATTTCATTCTTTTTTACGGCTAGTATTCCACTGTATATATATATATATACCACATCTTTTTTATCCATTTGTCTGATGGGTTGCTTCCATATCTTGGCTATTGTACATAGTGCTGCTATGGACATTGGGGTACATGTATATTTTTGAATTAGTGTTTTTGTTCTTTCTGGGTGTATACCCAGCAGTGGAATTTCTGGATCATATGGTAGTTCTATTTTTTAATTTTTTGAGGGACCTCCATACTGTTTTCCACAGTGGCTGCACTAATTTACAATCCCACCAACAGTGCACTAGGGTTCTCTTTTCTCTACATATTCACCAACATTTGTTATTTGCGGACTTTTTGGTGAGCCATTTTGACAGGTGTGAGGTGATATCTTATTGTGGTTTTGATTTGCATTTCTCTAATAATTAGCAAGGTGAGCATTTTCTCATGTGCCTGTTAGCCATCTGTTTGTCTTCTTTGGAAAAATGTCTATTTAGGTCTCTGTCAAATTTTTAATCAGTTTATTTGTTTTTTTATTGTTGAGTTGTATGAGCTGTTTATATATTTTGGATAGTAAATATTATACTATTATATATTTGGATAGTAAATAGATCACTTGCAAATATTTTCCATAGGTTGTCCTTTTATTTTGTCAATGGTTTCCTTTGCTGTGCAAAAGCTTTTAAGTTTAATTAGGTCCCATTTGTTTATTTTTACTTTTATTTCTTTTGTCCTAGGAGACAGATCCAAAAAATTTCCTATGATTTATATCAAAGAGTGTTCTGTGCATGTTCTCTTCTAAGAGTGTTATGGTTTCAGGTGTTACATTTAGGTCTTTAAACAGTTTTGAGTTTATTTTTGTACATGGTGTGAGGAAATGTTCTAATCTCATTCTTTTGCATTCTCTGTCTTTTATCCATTATATATTCTTGCCTCCTTTGTCATAGATTAATTGACCATCAGTGTGTGGGTTTATTTCCAGGCTTTCTAGCCTGTTCCTTTCATCTATGTGTATGTTTTTGTGGCAGTACCATTCTGTTTTATTACTGTAGCTTTGTAGTAGAGTCTACAGTGAGGGAGCTTGGTACCTCCAGCATTGTTTTTCCTCAAGATTGCTTTGGCAATTTTGGGTTTTTTATGATTCCATATAAATTTTAGGATTGTTCTTGTTCTGTGGAAAATGTCGTGGGTGTTTTGAAAGGGATTGCATTAAATATATAGACTGCTTTGGGTAGTGTGAACATTTTAACGTTAATTATTCCAATCTAAGAACATGGGATGTCTTCCCTTTCTTTTTATCATCTTAAATACCTTTCATCAATGTTTTACAGCTTTCAGAGAATAGGTCTTTCACCTCCTTGGTTAAGTTTATTCCCAAGTATTTTTTTGGATACAATTTTAAATAAGAATTATTTTTTTTACTTTTGCTTTCTTATATTTCATTATTAGTGTATAGATATTCAAGAGATTTCTATATATTAATGTTGTATCCTGCTGCCCTGTTGAAATCATTTAATAGTTCTAATAGTTTTGTGTGGAGACTTTAGGGTTCTCTATATAGAGTATCATGTCATCTACAGATAGTGACTGTTTTAATTTTTCCTTTCCAAATTCGATACATTATTTTCTTTTTCTTGTCTGATTACTGTGGCTAGGACTTCCAATACTATTATATATTAAAAAGAAGTAGAGAGAGGAGCAGGCATCCTTGTCTTGTTCCTGATTTTAGAGGAAAGGCTTTCAGCTTTCACCATTGAGTATGATGTTAGCTGTGGGTATGTCATAAATGGCTTGATTATTTTACAGTGTGTTCCTTTCATGCCAACTTTGATGAGAGTTTTTATCATAAATGGATATTGAATTTTTTCCATTGCTTTTCCTACATCTATTGGTATGATCATGTGATTTTTATCTTTTTTTTTGTTGTTGTTGTTTATGTGGTGTATCACACTGATTGATTTGCAAATATTCAACCATCTTTGTGTCCCTGGAATAAATCCCACTTGATCATAGTGTATTATCCTTCTCATATACTGTTGAGTTCAGTTTGCTAATGTTTTGTTGAGAATTTTTACAACTATATTTATCAAGATATTGGCCTGAAATTTTCTTTTTTTGTGGTGTCTTTGTCTGGTTTTGGCATCAGGGTAATGGTGGCCTTGTAAAATGAATTTGGGAGTGTTCTGTCCACTTCAAGTGTTTTGGAAATATTTTGAGAAGGATAGGTATTTTTTCTTCTTTATGTTTTTGGTAGAATTTCTATGTGAAACTGACTGGTCCTGCACTTTTGTTTGCTGGAAGTTTTTTTTATTATAAAGTCAATTTTACTTCTAGTGATCAGTCTGTTCAAATTGTCTGTTTCTTCCTGATTCAGTCTTGGCATGTTGTATGTTTCTATAAATTTGTCCATTTCTTCCAGATTGTCCAATTTGTTCACATATAACTGTCTCTAGTATTCCTTCTTATTAATTTTTATATCTCTCTTGCATCAGTTGTTGTTTCTCTTTTTTCATTTATCTTGTTTAGTGGGTCCTCTAATTTTTCTTCATTATAAACCTAGCTAAAGGTTTTGTATATCTTTTCAAAAAACCAGCTCTTGGTTTCACTGATTTTTTTTTTTTTTTTTTTTTTTTTTTTTTGGTCTGTATTATTTCCTCTCTGATCTCTATTGTTCCTATGTTTCTGCTGACTTTGGGCTTTGTTTGTTCTGTTTCTAGTTCTTTTAGCTGGTAACTTAGGTTGGTTTTTTTTGAGATTTTTATTGTTTCTTTTTTTTTTTTTTCTGTACTTGGGCCTTTCACTGCTCTGGCCTCTCCCGTTGCGTAACACAGGTTCCGGACACTCAGGCTCGCGGCCATGGCTCATGGGCCCAGCCGCTCTGCGGCATGTGGGATCTTCCTGGACCGGGGCACGAACCCGTGTCCACTGTATAGGCAGGCAGACTCTCAACCACTGCACCACCAGGGAAGCCCTTTTTATTGTTTCTTGAGGAAGGTCTATGTCACTTTAAACTTCCTTCTTAGAACTGCTTTTGCTGCATCCCATAGATTTTGGTGTGTTGTGTTGCCATTTTCATCTGTCTCAAGGTATTTTCTGATTTCCTCTTTGACTTCTTTATTGACCCATTGGTTTTTAAGTAGCATGTTTAGTCTCTATGTGTTTGTGCTTCTCCCACTTTTCTTTCTGTAATTGATTTGTAGTTTCATACCTTTGTGGTTGAAAAAAATGCTTGTCATGATTTCTGTCCTCTTAAATTTGTTGAGACTTGTTTTGTGCCCTAGCATTTGATCTGTCCTGGAGAATGTTCCATGTGCACCTGAAAATAATGTGGATTCAGCTGTTTTTGGATGGAATGTCCTCTTTTAAGTCCTACTGGTCTATTGTGTCATTTAAGATACTGTTGCCTTATTGATTTTGTGTCTGGATGATCTGTCCATTGATGTCAGTGATGCATTAAAGCCCCATACTATTATTATGTTATTGTCAGTTTCTCCCTTTATGTCTGTTAATATTTGCTTTCTATATTTAGGTGCTCCTGTATTGGGTGCATATATGTTAATGAGTATAATGTCCTCTTCTTGTACTGTTTCCTTTACATTATGTAATGCCCTTCTTTGTCTTTGTTATAACCTTTGTTTTAAAGTCTTTTTTTTTTTTGTCTGATATGAGTATTGCTACCCCTGCTTTCTTGGTATTCGCATTTGCATGAAATATCTTTTTCCATCCTCTAACTTTCAATCTGTGTGTATCTTTAGCTCTGAAGTGAGTCTTTTGTAGGCAGCAAATAGATGGGTCTTACTTTTTTAACCAATCAGCCACTCTGTGTCTTTTGATCAGAGCATTTAGCTTATTAGCATTTAAAGTAATTATTGATAGGTAGGTACTTATTTCCATTTTATTAATTGTTTTCCAGTTGTTTTTATAGCTATTCTCTGTTCATTTCTTCTTTTTATTTTTATATTTCTTTCTTTGTGTTTTGATGATTTTCTTTAGTAGTATGCTTGTGTTCCTTTCTTTTTAGTTTTTGTGTATCTATTGTAGATTTTTTATATGTCATTACCATGGAGTTCATATATGTTGACCTATAACTATATCTTCCTGTTTTAAACTGGTAGTCATTTAAGTTCAAATACAGTCTTAAAGCTCTATATTTATTGCTCTCCTCCCCCACTTTTTGTGTTTTTGACATCCTATTTTACATATACATGTTTATCCCTTAAGTGTTTATTGTGATTATAGTTGCTTTTATAATTTTTGTCTTTTAATCTTTGTTCTAGCTTATTTAAGGGTTTGATCCTTAGCCCTTACAATATATTTGCATTTTCTAGTGGGATTTTACCTTTCTTGTAGATGCTTACTTCTTTTCCACTTAGAGAATACCTTTTAACATTTCTTTTAGGGGTGGTTTAGTATTGATGAACTCTTTTGGTTTTTGCTTGTTTGAGAAGTTCTTTATCTATCCTTTGAATCTAAGTGATAGTCTTGTTGGGTAGAATACCTTAGGTTGCATATTTTTCCCTTTCAGCCCTTTGAATATATCTTTCCACCTCTCTGGCCTGCAAAGTTTCTGTTGGGTAGAATATCTTAGGTTGCATATTTCTCCCTTTCAGCCCTTTGAATATATCTTTCCATCCCTTCTGGCCTGCAAAGTTTCTGCACAAAAATCAGCTGATAGCTTTATGGAGGTTCTCTCATACATGACTCTGTTTTTCTTTTGCTGCCTTTAGAATTCTCTCTTTATCTTTAAATTTTGCTATTTTAATTATGATATGTCTTGGTGTGGGTCTGTTTGGGTTCATCTTGTTTGGGACACTCTGTGCTTCCTGTACGTGGATATCTGTTTCCTTCTTTAGGTTTTGGAAGTTTTCAGCCACAATTTTATCAAATACAATTTCAAGCCCCTTATCCTTCTCCTCTCCTTCTGGAACTCCTAACATGCAGATGTTGGTATGCTTGATGTTATCCCCCAAATCTCTTAAGTTGTTTTCATTTAAAAAAATATTTTTTTTTTTGCTCTTCTGATTGAGTGATTTTCATTATTCTGTCTTCCAGATCACTTATGTGTTCTTTGGTATCACTTGGTCTGCTATTCATTCCTTCTAGTGTTTTTTTTTTTTTTTTTTTTTTGCAGTACGCGGGCCTCTCACCATTGTGGCCTCTCCCGTTGCGGTGCACAGGCTCCGAACGTGAAGATACTCCTTCGGAAGATACTCCGAAGTAAAGATACTCCTAGTTACGTTTGGGCCTTTTTCTTCTGTTGTGTGATTAATGCTCTCCAACCTTAATGAGACCCTTACTGTGACTTGATTGCTATTTTTCATCTTTTGAGGATGCCTTTGACATTTAACAGAGTATGTTCTCCCAATTTTACTTTTTCCTCAAGTCCCCAAGCCATACACTCACTGTTGCTTTATTTGATACCCTTTATCCTGCTGAGGGACCATCACTTATGGATTGTACTAGCTTTTTCTAATCCAATAAAAATGGCCATTGATCTCTTCTTTGCTTGACCCTTTGCCTAGGGCAACTCTTTCACCTCTGATTCAGATCCCATCCCCTCCTGCCTTCTCTCTGATCTTGTTCACATCCTTAGTTTCTCCCAGTTCCACTGGCTCTTTGCCTCTACCTGCATTGAAACCAGAATTTCCACATTCCAACAATTTTTTTTTCACCATTATTACTTCCATATGAGTAGTCTGTCTTCACTGACTTCTCTTATTCCCTTCACTTACAAAATTGAGTTTCCTGAATTCTCTCAGTAGTCAATTATTTTTTACTCCCCCACAATCTGGCTTCTGCCTTTTCAATATTTTATTGAAACTGTTCTCATCTAATGGACAAATGGAATAACCTCCATGTTGTGCCTGTAATGTTTGGCAATATTGATCAGTTCCCCCCACCCTCCCCAGAACTCTCTCCGTCTTTGGCTTCTGTGACATAGTCCTGTCTTGGTTATCTTCATAGTACCCAACCTTGCTCATTCCTTTTCCTTCTCCTCTGTACCAAATGTATGAAGTCATTCCTGAAGGTTTTATTATCACATCTCTTCTCTAATTTGTTTGTTAATTTAAAATTAAATCCAATCTCCTAACCGTAGACCCCAGGAATCTGCCTGTTCTGGTCCTGGCTTACTTTCTGACCTCAACTCATACTTCTCTTCTTTGGCATCAATATACTCCAGTCACTCTGGCCTTTCTTCGGTTCCAAGAACCACACATGCTGTTTCCTCCATGTGTGCTTAGTATTTACTATACCTTGCTCTTCACGTGTGTGACTCTTTTTTCAGCTGTAATTTTAAATGACTACCTTATAAAAACTAGGTCTGCTTTCTTGCTGCCCAGTGAAATAACCTATATAAAAAAATAAGCTTGTACTAGGTGTCCTCTAGAGGTTGTTTTGAATCTTTAATTTGGTGATAGACATAAATGACCTAAGATGATAGAGTTGAAAGACTGCTCTAATGGCCATAGAACAAAATACCTTCAAATATTCCCTTCATCAACTTTGTGTCCTTGACAACTAGAATATAGTTGATGCACAGTGGATGCTTAATGAATAAATCAGTTATCATTGTGTGACTTAGGATAAGTCACCTCTCTTTGTACTTCATCTTTCATGTCTGTTCTTCAGTTTTGCTCTTTTATTTCTGGTGAGAAGTGACATAGAGAATCTAATCCTTTCAGGAACAGAAGTAACAAGTGTTAAAGAGGACACATTAACTCATACAACTGGGCACCATTTTCTTGCATGTCTGATTTAAGGGACTGCATAGTTGACTTTTTAAACTTACTTCCAAGGAATAACTTTTAGGCAATAAGGAAAACAGATAAAAGGCTTTGACCTCTAAAGGCATATAGCTATGTATATTCTAGTTATTTACCTGACATATGTTATCTAAAATATTTTCTATGACTGTCTTATAAAATAAAGTAAAATACATTTCTGAGTTTCATTGTTTGAACCCAAGAATAAATATTTCAATTTTCTATCAGTGATTTTCCTACAGGAACAGGCTGTAAAATGAGTTCATTGCATTAAAAAAATACATCTAAGCAAAAGGAAGAGTCATGGACATATACACACTAACAAACGTAAGGTAGATAGCTAGTGGGAAGCAGCCGCATGGCACAGGGATATTGGCTCGGTGCTTTGTGACAGCCTGGAGGGGTGGGATAGGGAGGGTGGGAGGGAGGGAGACGCAAGAGGGAAGACATATGGGAACATATGTATATGTATAACTGATTCACTTTGTTATAAAGCAGAAACTAACACACCATTGTAAAGCAATTATACCCCAATAAAGATGTTAAAAAAAAAAGAACAAACAAACAAAATATATATAGAGATTTAACTGTAATTCATTATGCTACAACTGCTTTGTAACCACAAATAAATTAATTCTATATGTTAGATACCATGACTGCAAAGAATTGTGCTTGAAAAAACAGTTCAACCCCAATAAAGATGTTAAAAACAATAATAATAAAATTTATATTATTGGAAAAAAAAACAGTTCAAAATTCTTATAATATTTCCTCACATAGTAAAAACATTTGCCAGTGTATTTTAGTTTTAATAAATTAGCAACAATAAATCCTAACTTCTTTTTTTCTAAAGAATGATTTCATTCTTTTTGTAAGAAAAAGATACAAGCTCGTTATTAAAAGAATAGATAAGCAATACAGAAACATTTAAGAATAATAATAAAATAGTTATTCAAATGTAACCTCCCAGGGCGTCCCTGGTGGCACAGTGGTTGAGAGTCCACCTGCCGATGCAGGGGACACGGGTTCGTGCCCCGGTCCGGGAAGATCCCACATGCTGTGGTGCGGCTGGGCCCGTGAGCCATGGCCGCTGAGCCTGCGCGTCCGGAGCCTGTGCTCTGCAATGGGAGAGGCCACAACAGTGAGAGACCCGCATACCAAAAAAAAAAAAAAAAAAATCTCCCAGAAAATACTATTACCAATATTATGCAGATGACCCTCTAGTTATCTCTTTTTTCTTTTGCGGTACACGGGCCTCTCACTGTTGTGGCCTCTCCCGTTGCAGAGCACAGGCTCCGAACGTGCAGGCTCAGCGGCCATGGCTCACGGGCCCAGCCGCCCTGCGGCATGTGGGATCTTCCCAGACCGGGGCACGAACCCATGTCCCCTGCATTGGCAGGCGGACTCTCAACCACTGTGCCACCAGAGAAGCCCTAGTTATCTCTTTATATAAGACTTGAATTAACTTATTTTGAGCCATAACATAAACTCCTATTTACCAACTGAATGTTGTGTTCTGTGTATATATATTATATTTATAGGCATATGTGCAAGTGCATACACACACACACACACACACAGACACACACAAGCTTTCTATGTACATATATATCAATGTGCATAAATATATGTATATGTGTTTTAAATGTATATAAAAATATTAGAGAGATGGGCTTAATATGTGCATATGTGCTACTTATGGGCAAGATACTTACAAATTAATAAAAATAGTTTCACTAATTGGCATGTGATCTATAAAAGGGACTATTGATTTTTAACATTTTTGTGGTTCCCATTTTTATGTAAACTGATTCATTTAGATTTGTTATGCTATCTTTATTTTATTTCCAATTAATAGCAGTTCATAATCTGACTAACAGAACTGAAAAAACTCTGGGTTAAACAAATTAAGGGGTTCTCTTTCATTTGCGAGAAAGAGTCTCGATGGAGGCAGTCTAGAATGTTATGGAGGCCCTATTGTGTCCCCAGAATTCAGACCCCTCTGAGCTTTCTCAAACTCTCTTCTTAGAGTATGGTACTGTTCAAGTTTGCAAATTGTCTGCTGGAGTTCAGCCACCAGGTTTGCATTTCAATCTGTAAGTAAAAGGAAGACGAAGGGCAAAATGGGACACATCAGCTGAATCGGTTGTTTTCTTTTGAGGAACTTTAAAACTCCTTCCACCAATTTACATTGCATGGGTTTGAAATGTGTCGTGAGGTCATTCCTGGATGCTAAGGAAGGTGATTCTCTTAGTAAAGAAGAAGTGGAGAAAAGATAGTGAGTATGCTAGTAGTGGACTCTGCCACAGATATTTCCCTAGTAGTTTCTGGCAAAGATCAACTTGATTTTTTCTTAGGTGGAGATCGAATTATTCTTTTCGTTGGTTTTATATATTTCTTCAGAAGTTTCATGTTATGAGCAGATCGACAAAAAAAAGTTGATGAGGTTGTTTTAGCTTTCTGTGAGCTGATTTTGAGGATAAACAAAATTGCAAGTATCTTTTAATCTGAAGCATTTAAAAAACCTCCCTTGTAGTTCTTGAGGCAGACACTGTAGTTGGTTGACACAATGCCTCTTTCCCTCTGCCTACACTTCTTTCTGTCTTTTCTATAGAGTTTGGAAAGCTGAACACTGTTTCCCCATCTTTCTTGCTGGTACGGCTGGAAAGCTTACACAGTTCTGGCCACTAGACATAGGAAGAAGTTTGCTAGGAATGTGCCCAAGAAAGCTTTGCTTTCTCACTATAAAAGAGAAAACTCCTTTCTCATTTTGCCATAAGCACAGCTCTGATGTTGGAAACCTGAGCAGCCATCTTGAGAACATGAGGGACCATGAATGAAGGAAAAGCCTAGGTAACCACAGAGCTGAGCCCTAACATGGTTGAGTCACTGGACCAAAGCCTATGTTAAAACCTAAATGCCTTGTTAATATGAGAAAATATTTGTCACTGTAAGATTTTCCTTATTTTCTGGTAAACACTCAAGTTATGCAGTATCCATTTCTTCACTGACTCAAATTAAGGTTCTTTTGTTTTTGAGACTTTGGCTTGGTTTGGAGTTGTAATTAAAAGCCCCTAGGGGGAATGCTTCATCTGTCTGTACCATGCATGAGATACATAAAAGTGTGTACTCAGGTTACCTGATTTGAACTCTGTGTGGTTTTATGTTGTCAGAGAGACTTGAGTTTGAAGCCAGGATTTAATCTTGAGGAATTAAATTTAAAATAGGAATAATAATGACTACATCATGGTTATTTTGTGACATTAAATACCATAATATGGGATTACATATTACATAAACCTTGGATTTCTCCTGGAGTACTTCAACAAAGACAGGATTTATCTTTTCCTTTCTGAGTTTAAGTTTTCTGAGACACATTCATTTTGCATTGGGATCATGGAATTGGGCAACTCAAAGAAGACGAATACTCACATCCCACTTCTATTAATTGTGAACTTGGGCTCGTTATTTGATCTTTCTGACCCTCTGTTTCTTTGCCTTCATTAAAGGGCATAGTAGCACTTATCCTCAACTAAATAAGACGATGCACATGAAAACTCCTAGTCCTTGGCATGCTATTGGACAATCAGTAGATGTTACTTTTTCTTCTGATTCATTTGTGTTTGCTACTTATAATTATGTTTTAGAGTGAATGTTCCATATTTTTAAATAAAGATTACTTTTGATACTTTCTAATGACTTAAGAGAAAGTAAAGAAGTGACAATAAACTAAACATACTGAATGGTTGGGAAATATGTTCTCTTGAACTCTATATTCTCATTGACCAAAACCATGTTACATAGATTATCAAATTCAAAGTAATTGCAGAGCTATAAACATAATACTGGCATATGAAATACCATTACATTAATAATTCTTTAAGACACTTTAACGTTCTTCCAGTTACTATCCAGAAACTCCATTGTTGATGAAGGGTAGTTTTCTAAGAATGCTCATTTGAATTTTATGACTGACTTTTTTATATTGAGTTTTAAAATAGGCTTTTTTTCATGTATTTTTTTCAGTGACCATCAATAGCGACTCTGTTTTGAAGAGATAGTACATTTACTAACATCATTGGCACAATTTTAATCTCCTAATTCTTTTGTTTAATTA
This sequence comes from Delphinus delphis, assembly GCF_949987515.2. Lineage (NCBI taxonomy): Eukaryota > Metazoa > Chordata > Mammalia > Artiodactyla > Delphinidae > Delphinus > Delphinus delphis. The sequence goes on from NC_082687.1 coordinate 71,622,280, forward strand.
CATACTTCTAGCCACACTGGTGTATGAATAACCGTGGTATAGTTTTAGAAATTTTTTGACACTAATTTATAAAGAATATATTATTGCAAGTCCAAATCTGTATTCTTCTTTGAACTTTCTTTATAACTTTAGGAAAATAGTGTAACCTTTGTTTTTGTCCCAACCATGTCATACTGAAATCTGATCCTCCTTTTGACAAGCCAGCAAAGCTATAGTTTGCTATTATAATGCTCCTAAAAATACCATACTCATTTAAAGCCACAGAACTGTGCTCACTACAGTCAATGCTTAAATATGGAAGGAGTGTAACTCTTCCATTGTCACAATATTGCATCTTTCCCACATTGTGGGTCATAAATATTTCCAGCAGGAATTGGAATTTAGTGTCAGCACTTTTCCCAACTATGACTTAGCAGTGATCAGTATTCTTGCTTTGTAGGCTGGGAGAAAAGTGCTTCTTTGTCCTTATCTGTTCTGACAATTTGATATATTTAGGTTTATCTCATGAATATCATTTGGTGATATTTTTGGTGTTTAGTAAAAATAGATGTTTTTCAGCTGTACAGAGCTATAGTTTATAATAAACTTTATATTGCAATGTTCAAGGAAGAAATTATGATGAATTGAGACCATTCTCTGCCTGAAAACCAAATCTCACCATGTTATACTTTTCCTCATTTAACCTTGGAGGGGAAGTTGTATCCACCATTTGGGATTATCTCACCTGACTATTCTTAGCTCCAGAAGTTTTCATCAGCAGCTTGATGAAAAATACTTAGTAAGCATCTTTTTTTAATGGTACTTTATATGAGTGAATCAGCCTCTAACCTTTGAATGGTCATGATTATTGGCAGGGAACCTAAGATGGTTTGGAGCAATGCAAAGTCCTTTCCAAGCACACCCAAACCATTTAACTAAGGTTTGACTATGATGTTGTGAGTAATCTGACTCAGTAATAGTTGAAACAATATGATGACAATTAAAATCCCAGCCCAGAAGCTCAACTTATTATTTTTTAGGATTCAAAATATACAGTCAATAAATGTGTTATTTAATATATATTTAAAGCCTTGTTTTGCAGAAGACCACGTACACTGTAGAAAGCTCCTCTAACACTGCCGAGATGGGAAAGGGCCACACGATATACCCACTCAGAGGACCAACTCTCTTTCCTTCCATAAACCTTAATGGCCTTTCTTAGGACCAGCTTAAAATAAGGAAGAGGTTTATTTAAGTTTTAGGGACAGTACAAACCTATGGATCTGATTCTGTGATTAAGGGAATGAGCACACATCTAAATAGTAAGATCTATGTAGGTTGAAGGAAGGCAAATAGGGTTGCTTGACCAAAAATTTGTTCTCAACCTGTCTGCCAAAGTTTCTGAAATTTTCACAGTTGGCAAGACTCTTGTAAGAGTCTTCATTTCAGCTTGTACTGAGATTTGGCATAGGCTTGAAATTTAGACTACACCTGCTGTTTGGTTTTAGCATCAGGCTCAGGAAGATTAATTTGCTGAATGCCATTTCTGTGTCATTTCTGGCAACCTTGAACTTGTGTGGAATTACTTGGATTACCATCATATTATGGTACACCTAATCAATTTAACAGTAATACAAAGTATGCCATTTGTTTTGATTATGAAAATCTGAACATATGTTTATTATTTTAAGTTTTTAATTGCAGTAAAATATACGTAACATAAAATTTACTGTCTTAACCATTACGTGTACAGTTCAGTAACGTTAAGTACACTTACATTGTTGTACAACTACCTTAGTCCATTTGGGCTGCTATAACAAAATATCATAGGCTGAGTGACTAATAAACAACAGAAATTTATTTCTCACAGTTCTGGAGGCTGGGAAGTACAAGATCAAACCACAGGCAGATTCAATGTCTTATGAGGACCCACTTCCTGGTTCATAGACTGCCTTTGTGCCTTTGTGCTCTGTCCTCACATGGTGAAAGGAGCAGGATGGCTCTCTTTGTCCTCTTTTAGAAGAGCACTAATCCATTCATATGGCCTCCACGCTTATGACCTAATTATGCTTCCCAAAGTTCTACCTCCTAATATTATTGCATTGAGCATCAGGTTTCAACATAGGAATTTCAGATCATAGCAGCAACCAATCTCCAGAACGCTTTTCATCTTGCAAAACTGAAACTCCATACTCATTAAACAACTCCTTATCTTCCCTTCCCCTTGTCTCTGGCAACCACCATTCTACTTTTGTCTCAAAGAATTTGACTACTCTGGGTACCTCATGTAAATAGAATGACAGTATTTGCAGGGTTTTTTTTTGAATGGCTTATTTCATTTAGCATAATGTCCTCAAGGTTCATCCATATTGTAGCATGTGATAGAATTTCCTTCCTTTTTTTAGGTTTAATTATATTACATTATATGTTTATACCACATTTTATTTATCCATTCTTCTGTGGCTGGACACTTGGGTTGCTTCACATTTTAGCTGTTGTGAATAATGCTGCTATGAACATGCATGTAAAAATATCTCTTTGAAAAACTCACTGCTTTGAATTCTTTTGGGTGTACACCCAGAAGTGGAATTGCTGAATCATATGGTAATTCTATTTTTAAATTTTTGATGAACTGCCATATTGTTTTCTGTAGCCACTGCATCATTTTACATTCTAATCTAACAATACACAAGGTTCCAGTTTCTCCACATCCTTGCCAATGGTTGTTATTTTCTGTTTTCTTTTTCTTTTAATATAGTAGCCATCCTAATGTGTGTGATGTAGTATCTTATAGTTTTGATTTGCATTTCTCTAATGACTATTGATGTTGAGCATTTTTTCTTCTGCTTGTTGGCCATTTATATATCTTCTTTGGAGAAATGTCTTTTCAAGTCCTTAGCCCATTTTTAATCAGGTTGTTTGTTTTTCTGTTGCTGAGTTATAAGAGTTCTTTACATATTCTGGATATTAACTCTTTATTAGATATATGATATATAAATATTATTTCCCATTCTGTGGGTTGCCTTTTTATTTTGTTGATTGTGTCTCTTGATGCACAGAAGTTTTAAAGTTTGATGTAGTCCAGCTTATTTAGTTTTTGTTTTCGTTGTTGCCTATGATTTTAGTGTCATATCCATGAAATCATTGCCAAATTCCATGTCATGAAGCTTTTCCTCTATGTTTTCCTCTAAGAGTTTTATAGTTTTCACTCTTATGTTTAGGTCTTTGATCAATTATGTGTTAATCTTTGCATATGATGCAATACAAGTGTTCAACTTAATTCTCATTCTTGCATTCTTTATTAATTGTTTTGCATATGAATATTGATATCCAGTTTTCTTCATTCTTTATTCTTTCGCATATGGATATCTAGTTTTCTCAATACTATTTGTTAAAAAGACTGTCCTCTCTCCATTGTATAATCTTGGCACATTTGTCAAAAAACACTTGACCATATAGGTTTATTTCTGAGCTCTCTATTATATTCCATCATTCTATATATCTTGCTTTATGCCGTTACCACTCTGTTTTGATTACTGTAGCTTTGTAATAAGTTTTAAAATTGGGATGTGTGAGACTTCCAACTATTTCTTTTTCAAAACTGTTTTGACTATTCAGAATTTCTTAAGATTCCATATGAATTTAAAATGGAATTGTCTATTTCTACAAAAAATGACATTGGGATTTTGATAGAGATTGCATTAATCTGTAGATCACTTTGGGTAGTATTGACATTTTAATAATATTAAGTCTTCCAATCATACACACATGATGTGTCTTCTTTTTTTTTGCGGTCTGCGGGCCTCTCACTGTTGTGGCCTCTCCCGTTGCAGAGCACAGGCTCCGGACGCACAGGCTCAGCGGCCATGGCTCACGGGCCCAGCCGCTCCGTGGCATGTGGGATCTTCCCGGACCGGGGCACAAACCCATGTCCCCTGCATCGGCAGGTGGACTCTCAACCACTGTGCCACCAGGGAAGCACACATGATGTGTCTTCTTTAATTTCTTTTAGTGTTTTGTAGTTTCCAGTGTACAAGTCTTTCGCCTTGTTGGTTAAACTTATTGCTAAGTATTTTATTCTTTTTGGTCTATTGTAAATTGAATTGTTTTCTTAATTTTCCTTTCAGATTATTCATTGCTAGTGTGTAGAAATGCAATTGCTTTTTGAGTGTTGATTTTGTATCATGCAACATTGCTGAATTCATTATTTGTTCTAAGAGGATTTTTTTGTAGCTGAACATTCATTTTTAAAAACAGGTAAATATTTTAGAGCTAACTTAGACTGAAAAGTCTCATGTGATTTATACTTTGAAGTATACGTGTATATTAGTGTAAGCATAAAAATGCTACAATAAGGCAAATTGTGAGGGTTTCTAATTTTATTAACAAAAATATTTATTAAAAATTTCCAAATAAATTTGGAAGTACATTGAAATATAACAGGTCTATTAGGAGTAATTGCATTAATTAATTAGCTTAGGAATACATTATATTCTTTTTGAGCCCACAAATGTTTATATAATTTTAAAAATAGTAAAAGGCAGAATATAGAGATTTCAATATATGTGATTTCATAATTCTAATTTTTAAAAAATTAAACGTGAAGATTTCACTTTGAAAGTCTTTACATCTTTTAAGCAAATATGACAAAGAATATCAACTTTGCACTTCAACATTTCACAAGGAGGGAAGCCTTACAAATCACATAGAAGATTTGTGATTAATTCTCTTCAATCCAGATATTATAAGGAATATAAAAAGGTATGAAGAAAAGAACACAGTTATAGAGAAAATTGAGGTATGCTCTAAATATCTTTTATTTATTTATTTATTTTTTTGTCACTGCAAAGTGAGAATCTGTTTAGGATTACAGATGTGAAATTGGGTGATCTCAGGAGCAATGTGGTAACTCTCTATGCTAAGAAATTATCCTTCCTGGATTATAATGTTGAACTTTTAATTTACCATTAAAAATTTTAGTAATAAAATTATATTAATAGCTAAATTGCTTAATAAAACCTCAGATTTATTACTGTATCACATACATTCAATATAGAGTTAAAATATTCATTTTGGTCTTTTTTTATCTTGACCAAATATTGATTTTTAACAGCCCTCATTCAGCATTGGCCAAATTTTGCAGTTGGTTTACTTCTATCTTATGTGGATAGGTGTGTTTAACTGTGTTACAGAAGTGAGCTCCAAGACTAGAAGCCAGAGTAGCTAAATTTGATGATGTTGTTGAACATTAAAAGAAAGGGGGTGCTGTGAGGAAGGTTGAGGATGGTGTATATGATGTGTCCCATGATAGAACAATAAAAGGGAAAAGGTAAATTTTATTTACTTTACAGTTTGTCTAGGACTGGTCCTTAGGCTCACAGCAATTGATACATTCAAGTACATTCAAGTATGACACTTTAGGAAATAAAACAATATATGCTAGGAAATTTGTTCCTTTATCAGACAATGCTAAATTTATCATTGATATAAAAGATAACTGTGCTGTATTATAATAGGTTTTATTTAATTGAAAGGAAATGCCTAGCTACCTCAGGGAATTACAAAATGAACTAATAAAAATTTTAGACTTCGAATTTAAAATTTAAGTCAAGTTCTGTGTAAATGCTAGATTTCCATAGAGTATGTGACGGTCATGCAATAAAAATTTTAGCACTATAAAAATTAATGTAATTTTACATGGCAACAATACATAATTCCATTACCTAGCTTAATATGGTGTTTTAATCAAATTAGATAGTTGATATCCTTTGCAGTGTGCTATCTCACAGAGGACATTTTACAATAAAATATGAAGAACATGGTGTTTTGATTCTTAACCAATTTATCCATTACATGGTGTCAACACTCCTTTATCCCTAGCATGAATACATGTGTAAGCATGCACACAGATATATACAGAAGGCAGACAGACCACACACACACACACACACACACACACATATACACCTGCTTTTATTCCACTTTGCAGCTTCTATTTTAGTTTCCATGGACTAATCACAGGATTTACGTAGGATCTGTCAAAGACCTACTATAAAGAGTGTTAATGTTTAGTCCTCATGTGAAACCTAACAGTAGGTCTCAACAGTTTATCGAGTATAATCCCAAGGTGTGCTCACTTCAGAAGATTAAGGACAGTTCTAAACAATTTGATGTCATTTGATCTTTTTATTTTCATTTAACTTGCATGGCCAAAGAGTAGGTGACTTTTACATTCACAAAGAGTATTATTTTGGTTATTTATACCAATCATTGAGTGCTCCCCCACCAAGATATCTATGTCCTAATCCTTCCCAAAGATGTCCACATCCTAACCCTTCAAAGATGGTCCATGTCCTAATCCTAGGGACCTGAAAGTATGTTACTTTGGATGAAGTTTGCATATGCGATCAAGTTAAGGATTTTGAAATGGGAAGATTATCTTGGATTGTCCAGGTGGGTCCAATGTAATCACAAGGGTCCCTGTAAGAGGCAAGAGTTTCAGAGTTAAAAAAAGATATTGGACAATACTGTGCTGCTGGTGGTGAAGATGGAAGATGGGGCCATGAGCTAAGTAATGCAGGCAGCCCCTAGAAGTTAGAAAAGGCAAGGAAACAGATTCTCCCCTAAAACTTCTAGAAAGAACCAACCTTGCTGACACCTTGATTTTAGTCCACAAAAACTGATTTTGAGCTTCTTGCTTCTAGAACCATAAGATAAAAAATTTGTGTTGTTTTAAACTGTCAAATTTGTGATGATTTGCAGTCTGAGGAAATTAACAGCAGCTGTAGGAAACTAATTCAACCCCAAAATATTTATGGGAATTTCTTTGTGATTTCTTTATTAGTAAAAAAATAATCATTACATTGTTCACTGCAGTCACTAATAGTTAATTCAAAACCATTTTAAATCAAGGATACATGAACATTATTATCCTAACACTTGTTCATTCATTGTTGTATACACAGACACGTGTGTCTGTGTGTTCTGTGTTATATATATAAAGAAGGGTGTTTGATTGTAATTGTTATCTGCATGTGGTCTGTTGTAGGAAGCCTCTAAGATGGTACCCCATTGATCCTGCTTCCTGGTATTCATGCTCTTGTGTAATACCCTTTCCTAGAGTGTGGGCTGGACCTAGTGACTCCCTTCAAATGAATGGAATGCAGTAAAAGTGACGGGGTATCACTTCTAGGGTTAGGTTATAAAAGGACAATGACTTTCATCTTAGGTGTTCACTCTTGAGCTCTTACTCATTCTCTCTGAGAGAAGCCAACTGCTATGTTGTAAGCTGCCCTATGGAGGTGCTCACATGGCAAGGAACTGATGGAAATGGAAATCTCTGGCCAAAGCTATAGCTATGATGAACTGAGGTTATAGGTCCAATAGTTATCAAGAAACCTGCCATGTGAGTGATCTCAGAAGCATATTTTCTCCTAGTCAAGCCTCCAAATGAGGTCACAGCTCCAGTGGACAGTTCAGCTGTAACCTTATGAGAGATCTTGAGCTAAAGCATCCACGTAAGCTGTGCCTGCATTACTAACCCATAGAACTAAAAGACAACAAATGTTGTTATTTTAAGTTACTGTGTTGTGGGGTAATTTTTCAAATAGCAGTAGATAATAAATAGGTGGCCTTCCATGACCTCACACCCTCATATAACTCAGATGTGAAGTATAGACTGTTCCCACATACGTTTCATTGTATTTTTTTAATTCCAAGGAGAAATAGATATGACTAGGTTTATTCTTAGTTATTGCTCTAGAGCAGTGGCATGAACTTTATTTCAATAATATTATCATTTCTTAATAATATGGCAAGTAATAGATTCAGCTCACAAAGAGAATCCCATCTTACAAATAGTTGACTTTATACATAGGAGATCTCAGTTATAAAGCATTTCACAGTCTATGGAGGAAAGCAGATATCTATACAGCTAACTTGCCTCTATATTCCAAACAGAATTATGAAGAGTTCTCTGGGAAGGTAGAGGAAGAAGTGATTTAAGTTTCCTGATCCTGGGGCTCAATAAAAGCTTCATAGGAGGAAGGGGGAAGGGAAAAAAGAAGACATAACGTAGCACAGGCAAAGCTATGGATCCTTGAGTTAGCAAGTCTACACTCCTTCCATCAAGGCCTGTCTGATCATGTGACTTCCTTCCATGTCACCTTATTACCTATAGGATAATGAGCTGAGGATAAAAGGTATAAAACCCTTTATGACCTTTCTCCTTCCTTCCTTCTACGGTAGGACTGTCTTGAGACTCAAGCAGCAGCAACTCTTGTCAGTCCTGTGTTTGGCTGGACCCCCTGTGGTCTTTCTCCAGACAATTCTCCACAGCATATGTTGTCTGTGGGCCCAAGAATTGGTGCCCACCCTGGAGCTGCGCCTCCTTCTTTTAGACCATGAGTGAGGTACTCAGGGCCCCATAATTTCCCTCGAAATTGACCTTGAGCCTGCTTCCAGGGTATCCCTGGGCCTCCTCAATATGTCTGCCCTTCCAAGAGTAGGCTCTTTGTCAATGTGCTTTCCTGTTGGCATGAGGGATGACCACTGTTCCAGTGAGCATGGATGGAACTTGATCACACAGGCTGGAGTGTCCCAATTCATGTGTGTGAGAATCCCCTCACATTAAGAGAAAGAGCTAAGGGTGGGGAGAGAGGTGGGACTGACCAAAGTATGGCGGCTGTCTCCCACACACCACCAGGCTCTGATGTGAAACCTCAAGAAATACAAGAAGTCTAGATTTCATTCTGGCCTTCATGTTGTTAAAACTATCTATTTGTAAACGTAGGAGGCTAGCATATTCTATTTAACATTGGGTTATCTTGACTTACACATTTTAAATATTTAGACATATGGTATGCAGGCTTCATTTATATTTTTACTCTGGGTCCTGCAAATGTAAGTGTCAAGTCTTTTCTCCAAGATTATTTCCCCCTGTTTTTCACTCATTCCACGTGCTCCAGACATATCTAGTGCCTTACAGATTTCTCAGCCTTCTATGCTACTTGATGCTTTTGCATGTATTACCTCCTCTCCCAAAATTACCCTTTTCAACTTTTTTATCTAAGAACCTGACACATATTCTTGAAGACCCAGAACAAAAGTTATTTCCAACCTCCCCTGGTCACAGTGAACCATTTACCGATCGGTGCTCCCTTTGTTCCTTTTAGTGTTTGTTCATTTTTGTTCCTTTTAGTGGATGAGCTAGAGAATGCCAGGGAATATGAGAGGAGAGCTTCAATCTTACCTCAGGAGTGAAGGCATTTGGACCTTTTTCTACAGCCTCAAGTTCTGCTAAAATATAGGCAAAATTCTTCTTCTTTTTTTTAATTTTGATTTTTTTGTTCTTCATGGATTTTTTTTGCATCGATTTGTATTTTTATTTACTTATTTATTTTTTGGCCATGCCGTGCGGCATGCAGGATCTTAGTACCTAGACCAGGGATTGAACCTGTGCCCCCTGCAATGGAAGCACGGAGTCTTAACCACTGGACCACCAGGGAAGTGCGCAAAATTCTTCCTATGCATGCCAGCACTCCTTTTCATGTTGACTGTCCTTTCTCCTCCAGGAGCACCTTTGTATACTTTTTTGCATTAGTCTTCACTTAGAATTTGGGCCTCCCCATCCGTGTATAGTAAAAACCCCTGTGATCGTCTAGAAAGTTATAGATACTCTAGGCTAACACATATTGAGCATTATATACATGAAAGACTGGTTTTGAGGATTGCCCCAGTTCTTCTGAGAAGACTGTAATCTTCACTTACCTTGCTGTATAGCTGTCTGAACTATTTTGTGTTATTTCTAAAGGATAGTACTTCGGAAGAAATAGATTTAGGTATTTTTAATCAAGCCTGACCTTTCAGTGCAGCAAATGAGGTGTGTGAAATTTCATAGTTTCTAATCCAAGGGTTTTATAATATCTTGGACTATTGACTGGATATCTGAAATGTGAGTGAGAGAGGGAGAAAGAATAAGAGAGAAGGAAAAGAGACTGGGGCCTGGGAAGAAGGAATGAAGGAGGCAGGAAGAGCAGGAAGAATGAGATGGGAGGAGAAAGTCTGGTCCATAATGTTTTTCCATTCCTTTATTCAACACATATTTATTACCAGTTCGGGGCCAGGAATGATGTTAGTCCTGGGCAAACACTAATGATTTAAATAATAAAAATAATAGCTAAACTTGTATAGTACTTACTATGGGTCAAGCCCTAGAATAAATGCTTTAAAATATGATATTATTTTATCTTCATAACAGCTCTATGAAATAAATATTGCTATGTTTCCCATTTTACAAATGAGGAAACTGAGGAATAAACAGGTTAAGTACATACAATCATAGAGCTACTGAGTGACAGAGCTGGGATTTGATCCCAAGTCGCCCCACTCTGGAGCCCTTGCTTTTAACTACAACCTTGTACTGAGCCTTCTTGAGGGTCTATAGTCCATGGGCACTGGAAGTGTGGTAAAGGACAGGGACAATGAATAGACGTGTTGGGATGAAGCACATAAGAAGATAAGGAAGCCGACAGGAAAGAGTTCTCTCCCAGGGTTCCAGAGTTAGCAAAGGATTCCAGAGAAGGTGAGGTTTATGCCTGCTGATAGTGGAGGTCAGCCACATGAGGGGAGGAAGAAGGAAGCTCAAGGGAAGGTGAGCTCCATTGGTAAAGGGAAAGATTTTGCATTTACTTTATACAAAATAAATAGTATTTGCAATTTACTTTATACAAAATAAATAGTATTTGCAACTGATACATCATTCTATATTATTGCATAGAGAAGCATCCCTCCATATTTTATGAGCTGCTAAAACCTATCATATGGATGGACTTACAAAACCACTGATAAAGCTCGGATTTTAATTATAGTTGTGCTGTAACGAAAGATAATATGGAGTTATTTCTCTGCACCAAGCATGAACCTTGTAATAGTGTCCCAAGTTTTTAAAATAATTGAAGCAGTGTCTCTGAAATGCAGCCTGATTTTGAGAAGCATACATTAAGACACAAATCTGTACCTGGAAAGGCATCCTGTTATTGGTTTTAAGACCTTTCCTTTCTGACACAATGAAGGATGTTTATTAAGCAGAAACTCACTGGATCTGGAAGTGAGTAAAGTGACTGAAGGAAAAAATGCCCCAGGCTTCTTTTCATAGCAATGAATAATCCTTTAAAATATGTTCTCTTTTTATTGTTCCTGAATGCTTTACCTCCCTTCCCTCCCCTTCAAAGTCCACCTGTTTGTGTAATATGACTGTGCTCTGGTATCACCTCCTCCACAAAGCTGTCTTCATCCCTCCTGCCCTAGTTGATCCTGTGACCTTCCTCCATGCTTGTACCCGTACCCTCACTGTAGCTTTAGTATCATCAGTGCATCTGCCTCATGTACTTATAATTCTTAGTACCTCTGTTTGTCTTTCACTGGACTGTGAGCCCCTGGAGAGTAGGGACTTTATTATATTCATTCTAATGGACTGCATGACATATTGTACTTATTAAAAGTCTGAATCATCTAACACTACTAAAATATTATCAAGTGGGGAATAATGCTATTTCGATCAGAAAAAGGAAATGCGTGGCTCCCTAGAAATACAAAGATTGTCCTCAGTGTTCACCAGTTGGTCCTTTTTTTTTAACCATTTCATTGTCAAGATTGATCTCAAATAGAGAATCAGCAGAATGTAGCTATAAGCACCACCTAAGGTATCTGGAGCAGAAATTGAGAAAATCAGGCAGGAAAACAAAGCTCAAACAAAATTTTAATACATTTAATTCATTTCAAGAAATGAAAAAATAGGAAAGGGAAGAAAGCACATTCTTTTGGATAAACAACAACTTAGATTATACTCATTTCATTTCATTATCATAACGAACTTGGGGTGTTACCAGTTTTACAGTGTAGCTACTAAGGCACAGCAGAGTTGTAACTCAGAGTAATACTAACAAGAGAGAACCACTTTAAGAGTATGGAATTTGTAGTCACACTTGTTTGTTATGTGTGTGCTCAGGATTGGGATCACAGAAAATATAGGTTTGTATTCTGCTTTCTTCATATCATATTTTGTTGGGAGCAATCTCCAGTTCTCTTAATATCCCTTGAAAATATACTTTTATGACCGCCTGTATTCCATTCAGTTATCAATCCATTCATTCATCAACCACTCATTGAATATTACTGTGTGCCAAGCAGTGGACTGTACCCCAGGGCTACACAAGGCAAGAGATAAAGTTCCTGTTCTCATGTAACTATTTCAAAGATGTAATTTGTGTGGCCACTACTGTTGGTTGGCTAACTCAGTTTTCATTTACACCTCCTTCTCTCTGCTTCCAGGAGTTGAGGCCGGAAAAGAAATACTTGGCTTTCTCACTTGTCTTCCAGTTAGGGAAGGCATGTAACCTATGTAAGGCCTATAGGATTTAAGGAGAAGTCTCTTCCTGGATTTCTGGGAAGGTTTTGCTTTTTTGATAAAAAGGACTGATATGTTGAGATTTTTGACCACTATCCCCTTCTTTCTACCTTGAAAGGTGATATCTGAGCTATGCCTGACGTCTTTCAACTATGAGAATGCAGGCAACATTCTAAGGATGGTTAGATCAGAAATACAGAAAAATCCAAGTGGCGTTGTTGAGCACCAAAAGCAGTGTGAGCCACTACTTACCATAGACTTATTAAGTGAGGAAAATTAACTCATATTATCAAGTCTGCATTATCAAGTCAGATTTTCTGTGATTTGCAGCTACATAGAGTCCTATTGTTACCTATTATTCAGCCAACCTGCTGTTTCGGTGTCTTTAGATTATTTTACACTTTTTCCAGTTTTCAAATTATGCTATAATAAATAATATCATATGCAAAATATTGAACCCATTTCTAATTATTCCGATAAGATTAACTTCTTGATGTATAATTTTTGAGTATAAGGGTATGACATTGGATGCATTTTGGCCATATTTACATCTTGAAGGTTTAAAACATTTTATAATCCCAAATATCTGATAGCATCCAATTCAAATGACTGGTATTTCTTAACTGTACATTTTCAACTCATTGTATCTTTTCAATGATAGTAAAGGTATATTTGAGTGCATAAAATAACCCCATCAGCTTTCTATGAGAGAGCAGGATTCAGAGAGAAATAGTAGAACACTAATGCCCAGGAGCCTTTTTAAAACAGAGAATGTTTCCTTGTGTATACACTGTAGGTGAAAAGAGAACCCAATCTTTATTTCTAAGATGCAGAAACAGAAAGAACTGCAGTGTCAGGAGACACTTGTTCTCATCTAACTTGTGTTTTCTTCATTATTCTGAAATATCTGGGTAATTTTTAACCCAGAAAATGTGTTGAGGATTTGTGTAAATTCCAGGGAAATTCCAGTCAGTAGGTATGATATTGTTTATTAAAATAAACAAACAAAAAACCTGCAAGTACTCAGAAAAGAAATGCCCATAAAAGTAACTGTGCTCATCTGTTATCATCTCTATCCCTTTTACTAAAAAAGAAGTGGTTATCTACTAAGTTAAGCAAAACTCAGAAAACTTCACATCTTCACATGTAGACGTGCTCTGCAGTTTGCAAACTCCTTCACATAAAATATGTAAATCCTGCCAGCAGGTTGCTGTGGTTATTCTTTCTTAAATGTACTGTTATCTTGTTTTGAACTATGAGCATATATTGAACTAGTCATTATGTTCCGCTCTCCTACATAGAAGGCAAAAAACCTTTTCTTCTGGAATTGTTTTCTTGAACGCTAAACATGACCTAATTAGAAGTATAGGTAATCTTCACGGAGCTTAAAAATAATCTCTCTCCAATCAATGACAGAAAACTATGCTAAGGGAATAAATACTTCTCCCTCTTCAATGCATTTCTATTCTAGTATAGAGTTCTTTTATGCCAGTACATGCCCCACTTTTCCCCTCTTAACCAAAAAGGAATATTTTCATTTTATGTCTTCCTTACACTGGTGTACACTCAGCTACTACTTGAGTAGAAAACCTGGACGACCAGCTTGCATGTAACTTTGCAAAAAAAGGACAGAAGGAGCTGAGCAGTGTCTATGCTGGTGACTCACTGAAGTCCAGTCAAGCGTAAAATCAAGTTAGAAGCAGCCCAGCCCAGATACTGAAATGTGCCAGAAGGTAAGATTTCTAGAAAGTGTGTTTTCTTAATGATTGTGAAGCTTTAATCCTTTCTCAAAATATCATCATTTGCCCTTCATAGTTAACTATGACTCTGGATTTATGTTGCTTTCTCTGGGGCCAGTGATTTTGAAAATACTGTTGGGGTAAAGAGGCGTCTAATAGGGTTTATCGTTTGCTGTCTCTAAGCTTACCTCTTTACCTTTTAGTTTACATAACAGCTCTTCTCCTCAAAAAACCTGTTCCCTTTCTGGGTGCCAAAATCCATATTTATCTTTCTGCTGCTAATTCGAACAGTCAAGGGATCTAAAGCATAGCTTGTTCTATCCATATTTATAGGGTTTTTTTGGATACACTAAAGGTAGTGCTCCACTTAATCTCACCAAAAATTAATTTTATGATTAGACATCCTGCTGTTACTTTAGTGTCACTGAGTTTTAGTAGTCATTGGCTAAATTACAGAGTATGGCTCGCAGAATCCGATTTGCCTTTAGGAAAGATACAAACCAGACACTGATGAAACTGTTCAAGAAACTCCAGGTGATGTCTGTGAAATCCTGATTTTATCTTTAATCTCAGAGACTGTACATGAATGCCCATATCAGAGGATTTCAGTTCAAAGCAATCTTGATAAAGCAACCAAAAGATTTTCTGAAGAAAAGATTTTTCTCCTACTTTGTCAGTTCATTTTCCTCCCTTGGGTCTCTATCATAATTTAAGATAGCAACCTACGGTATTAGCTTTAAAGATTGTATGAAATCTTGAATATCTTTGGATGGTTTCTGTCATTTCATTTGCTGTATTTTATACACCCAATAGCTGGAAAGGTATTGAAAAGATTATCCGCCTTAGATCATCAAACTTACAGCCAGTAAAAAAGAAACACCACCATCATTTTTTTCTGTAGCCATCTCAGAGATTTTCAGTAATGCTAATTTAGTTAGTTGAATAGGTTGTAGCATTATTTCTAATTTCAAGTATGCTGAGCCCCTTCCCCCCGCACACAAAAAAAGTTGAATATTGAGAGAAAATATATTTTACTGGTATTTAAAAATATTGCTTAATTTTTTTTTTCTTTTTAGGAGTATTCTAAAAATACTTCTTTATAAGGTCAGTGATAGTCTGTTCATATGATTCCTTGTTGTAAACTTAATGTACAGTGTAAACATTGCAGACTGATGTGCTAAACTGGATTCACTAATGAGGGATGAACCTCTAAGAATTCTGTTAGCTTTAATATTGATTGATTGATTCATTTATGTATTCATTCAGTGAATGATTTATTGAGTTCCTTCTGGGTATCAAGCTGTGGGCTGGCAATGCAATAGTAGGCAAAAATAGACATGTTCCCCCCTGTACTCTTGGAGCTTGCTGTGAAGTAGGGGAGAGAGGCATTAATCAGACTTATCATACATTACAGCTGTGATAAAAGCAACAGAAGAAGTACATGATATTATGTGATAGCATAATGGAAGATTTCACCTAGTCAGGGAGGTCAAGGAGGCCTTTGGTGAGGGCCATGCTTGAACTGATGTGTGGAGGAGAAGCAGGAGTTAAAGAGGGGAAGGGGACAAGTTAAGTAGGGGAAGAGTTGAGTAGAGGAAGAGGACAAAGTGTCTGTGGTAGAAGGGAGCCCTGCAAGTCTGAGGGGCTGAAGGAAGACAGGGCTGGCTGGAGTGTAGAATGGAATGTAGCTCACTGTGAGGCTGGAATGGGGGGAAGAGCCATCAAGCAGGGTCCTCAAGTGTTTTATCTTCATCTTAAGAGCAATGGGAATTCATTAAAGGATTTTAAAATAGGTGATTCAGAGAGCAGGTTAGGACACATTATAATATGATAAAAATTCTTATTCTAAAAAGACCGCTCAGGTGGAAAGAAATGTGAGTGTGGAAAGAAATGGAGAATGGGGAGTGTATACCCACCATGTGGTTAGGGCTTTCTAGGACTTTACAAATGACCAAAGGGCAGTAAAAGGAAGACTGGGTTACTTGATTGGGTTTCCAAAAATTGAGCAAGATTGTTTGTAATTCCAAATCCCATTACAGTGAATTATGGATGCAAGTTTATTATGATGATAACTATTAGTCAGTGTTGTAAGCTAATCCATACAGCCAAGTCTCCCCTCATGGAAGTCTTCCTAAATAAGCTCTCTGGTTTTGTTTTTGTTTGTTTGCTTGCTTGCCTACTTGTTTTTTTTTTTTGGCGGTACGTGGGCCTCTCACTGCTGTGGCCTCTCCTCTTGTGGAGCACAGGCTCTGGACGTGCAGACTCAGCAGCCATGGCTCCCGGGCCCAGCCACTCCGCGGCATGTGGGATCTTCCCGGACTGGGGCACGAACCTGTGTCCCCTGCATCGGCAGGTGGACTCTCAACCACTGCGCCACCAGGGAAGCCCTACTTGTTTTAATTATTTTTTTTCTACGTCCACATTTTTAAGAAGTTAAGATATAAAAATAAAAACAAAGATTCCTTCTTAGCCCTCCCTCTTGGTACACACACACACACACGCACACGCAATGAAACACATATAAATGTATACATGCAGGCAGCCTGTATATAATTTTATATAAATTGTATTAGAAGTATAATTTTACAAACTGCTTTTCAAACTCAATTTTTAAGCAAGATATTTCCTTGTCAATGAGACATATAGAAGCTCCACTTTGATAGTAACCTATTGTAGGGAGTGACCAGAATTTAAAAATTTTCCTTTTGATGAACATGTGTGCTACTTCCAATTTTTCCTATTATGCAAGACTGAATGAGTATCCTAGGAAATAAATCTTTTTATCTTTGATTATCTTCTTAGGATAAATTTCCAGATGAAATTACTGGATCAGTTGGTATAAACATTTAAAATTTCAATATGTTGATGGATTCTCTGCCCTCCAAAAAGTTTGAAACAATTTAATCTTTATCAGTTTTGGAAATAATGTCCATTTTACTATGTCTTTGTCAAGCCTGGATAGATGCGTTTTTATTCAGATTATTATTTTTTGCCTTTCTGATAGGTTACAGATGATACATTTTACAGTTTTCATTGACTATTTTGAAATTAATGTTATTTTTCTCAACAGCTCTGTATCACGTTTTGGTGTATTAATTTCATTTTTAGGAATTCTTTTGATATCATTAAATGTCCTTAAAATATTTTAGTGCTTAATATAACATATCCTTTTCTTTTTAGACTTTGGAGTCATCTCTTTTAGTTCAGGGATAGTATCTGGTGGAACCAGGTAAAATTAACATTATAAAGACACATTTTCCTTGATGCCATTATGCAAAGCCCTATTTTTCTAAAGACTAAATGGTTCACAGATATTTTTCCTAATTTTTTAAAAAATTAATAGACTCTATTTTTTAGAACAGTTATAGGTTTACAGAAAAAATGTATAGAAAATACAGAGTTCCCATATGCCCACAACCCTTCCTGCAGTTTCCCCTATTATTAATATCTTGTATGAGTGTGGTACATTTGTCACAGTTGATGAGCCGATATTGATGCATTATTATTAACTACAGTCCATAAACCATATTGTGTTATACTTTCTATGGATTTGGGAAAATGTATGATGTCATGTGTCTATATTAAATGTGCATGTGGAATAGTTTTACTGCCCTAAACATCCCTGTGCTCCACTTGTTCGTCTCTCCTCCCTTCCCTCACTTCTTTGCCTGAACCCCTGGAAGCTATTGACATTTTTTACTGTCTTTATAGTTTTGTCTTTTCCAGAATGTCATATAGTTGGAATCATATAGTATGCAGCCTTTGCAGATTGGGTTCTTTCACTTAGCAGTGTGTATTTAAGGTTACTCCATGTCTTTCAGTGGCGTGATAGCTTACTTTTTCTTATTGCTGAATACTGTTCCAAATCAGAGTTTGTTTACCTATTATTATAGCTACTTCCATAATTTTTAGAAATTATGAACAAAGTTGCTGTAAACATTCATGTGCATGCTTTTGTGTGGACATGTTTTCAACACATGTGGGTAAAGCATAATTGCTGGATCATATGGTAAGACTATGATTAGCTTTGTAAGATGCTGTTAGACTGTCTTCCAGAATGGCTGTACCATTTTGTTTTCTCACAACCAATAAATGAGAGTTCCTGTTGCTCTACATCCTCACTAGCATTTGTAGTTGTCAGTGTTTTCTAATTTTGCCATTCTAATAGATGTATAGTAGTATCACATTGTTTTAATTTGTAATTTCCTATGATATATGTTGAGCAAATTTTCATTTGCTTATTTGCCATCTGCACATCTTTTTTTAATGTGGTGTCTGTTCAAAATTTTTACCATTTTTTAATTGGGTTGTTTGTTTCTTATTGTTGAATTTTCAGAGTTCTTTGTATATTTTAGATACAAGTCTTTTATCCAATATATGTTTTGCAAATATTTTCTATGGCTTGTCTTTTCATTCTCTCATCAGTGTCTTTCACAGAGCAGACATTTTTAATTTTAATAAAGTCAAGTTTATCAATTTTTCTTTCATCTTTAGTGTTTTTATTTTTGTATCTAAAAAGTCATCTCTAAAACCAAGGTCATCTAAATTTTCTCCTGTGTTACTTTCTAGGAATTTCATAGTTTTGTGTTTTACTTTTAGGTCTATGATCCATTTTGAGCTGATTTTTGTGAAAGGTGTAAGGGCTGGGTTTATATTCACTTTTTTTGGTGTAGATGTCCAGTTGTTCAAGCACCACAGATGTCTTTTTGTCCATGCTTGGAACCCTGAAACATCCCTGTGTTATTGATACTAAGATATAAATGTGGCTATAGATTTATAGATCTGAATATTTGCTACTTCTGAATGGTCTGCTTGAAAGCCATTAAAGTGACTTCTACTTATTCTAAGACTCTTTAAGATGAATTCACTGGCAGAAACACTTCCATAATGTCCCATTTTAATAGAACTGGTATGTTGTTTAGTAACACACAAAGGACTATTCAAAAGTTGGTGCAAAATTATACGTGTTACCTAGAGGAGAAATTATGTTTTCTAACATCTCCCCTCTCTGCCCTGGTCCTTCTTACTGCTTCTCATCTTACTTAAGTCTGTAACCTTTGTCTTTGTTGTTTGGCAGTGAACTTCATTCACTGATGCCAGAGGCAGGGAGTTTTCAGTAGATGCCCAAGCTCCTGATCCACACTCCTGGAGACTGGCTCTAGTCTCAATATTAAAATGTGCAGGAATATATCAAAGACACATTTTTTTAAATGTCCCTCTTTAACCTCGGAATAAATAACTTGGAAATATTTCTTTTAGTTCCTAATCTTTGATATGACCTACAATGGAATAAAAAGATGTCAAAGTTTCAGTTCCTTTTAATGTTTCTCTTTTAATAGTTCTGTGATTTGATACCATGGTGACAGGCATCAAGGAAATACTTAGAATTAATGATACTTTCAGTTGATTTGAAAAAAGAATGTATTTTTAATTCCTCTAGCTTCTTGATTAAATTACCATCTTGCATACAAGCTCATTCCTGGCGTAAATGAATTGAAAATATCGATTTCAAGAATTATTTTATTCCATATAACACCATGCTTATTTTTGTCTAGTTTTACCAGATTATTTTAACCCAAATTATAGAAACAAAAAAAGTAAGCAGATGGTTTAAATATTATAAATACATCTTATAACACTTTGGTATTTAGAGAATTATGTTTGGAATTGAGCTATTTCTTAGTATTTAAATATCTGCTATTTCTTAATTTTGGGGGGGTGTTAACCGGGTTAATGTTTTAAAGAATTTTTTTAAAAATTCACCTTTAACATAGAAAGAAATAATCACTTGAAGTTATTGTGGTATTCCTTTACAATTCAGTGAAGAAGGTGTGTAAATTCTTTGCAGTATCATTTGAAATATTTCTTTTCCATTACTTTCCTACTACAATTACTGCAGGTTTCCATTTCATCTCACCTGGAGTATTTTTTTTTAAACATATTTATTGGAGTATAATTGCTTTACGATGGTGTGTTAGTTTCTGCTTTATAACAAAGTGAATCAGCTATACATATATATCCACCTATCTTCTCCCTGTTGTGTCTCCCTCCCACCCTCCCTATCCCGCTCCTCTATGTGGAAACAAAGGACGGAGCTGATCTCCCTGTGCTATGTGGCTGCTTCCCACTAGCTATCTGTTTTACATCTGGTAGTGTATATATGACAATGCCACTCTACAATGAGGTATCATCTCACACCATCTCAAAAAATCTACAAACAATAAGTACTGCAGAGGGTGTGGAGAAAAGGGAACCCTCTTGCACTGTTGGTGGGAATGTAAATTGATACAGCCACTATGGAGAACAGTATGGATGTTCCTTAAAAAACTAAAAATAGAACTACCATACGACCCAGCAATCCCACTACTGGGCATATACCCTGAGAAAATCACCTGGACTATTTTTATAACAACTTCATGATGTCTCTGACTTCAGTCTTTCCCTTCACTGTTTTGTCCCATACTCTACCCACTATTGGATCTTCCACAAACACTATACTGCTCATATTATTATAGTAACTTCTGCATTGTGATGTAGAAAAGAGTATGGGTTTTGCAATAAAGACCACTTACTATTTCTGGAATTTTGGACGCAGTCTTTAATCTCTCTAAGTTTCAGTGTCCTTAATTATAAAATGGGGCTTTTTCAACAAACTCGTAAAAGTTGGAATTAAATGAAACTAATGCTTATTTTATTAATACTTCTCATCTGTCTATTGAAGAAAGTCCAAAATTCTTAACTTGGCATACAAAATCAACCAGAGTTTGAGCTCAGACCACCTCTCAACACATTAACTCATCCGTACATGGCCAACATTTTAGCCAAAGCCCATTCAGAACCCCTATGTTCCATCCTTGGCTTCTCTCTTCCTGTACCTCCACCTCTTTTATATTTCTGCTGCCTGGAATTTCTTTCCTCTATCTTCATCACTTATTGAAATGCTCCCAGTTCATTAATGCAACCTGACAAGGCATCTTCAAATTCCTGATCAAATGTAACCAGACTAAGATGAATGACCCCTTTTCCCCTGATATTTGTAGGGCACTGATTTTTACTTTCTTATGACACCTAACACTTAACTGCTTTGAATAGTAGTTACTTGTATAAAGGTCTTTTCTAAGAGACCTTAAGGTACACAATAGCAAGGCCAGTGTTATAGTCATGCAAGCTCATGGCACTTAGAACTGTATCAGACACAAAGTTTTCAATAACCATTTGGTGGGGCTTCCCTGGTGGCACAGTGGTTGAGAGTCCGCCTGCCGATGCAGGGGACGCGGGTTCGTGCCCCGTTCCGGGAAAATCCCACATGCCGCAGAGCGGCTGGGCCCGTGAGCCATGGCCGCTGAGCCTGCACGTCCAGAGCCTGTGCTCCACAACGGGAGAGGCCACAACAGTGAGAGGCCCGCGTACCACAAAAAACAAAAACAAAAACAAAAACCATTTGGTGAATTAAGGTATAATTTACCTTTTTAATATCTATAATCATCCCACTATTTCAGGATTATTTCTCATAGAGATTTTTTTTTCTCATTAAAACATTAAAAATGGACAAAATTTGGGATAATTTTTTTCCTGTGTTGGCTCCGGAGGACTTCTTAGATGATTTCAGCAATGCAGAGTGCATATCACCTTGAGTATATTTATTATTATCTAGAAAATTAGCTCAAGTTGGCTATAACAGCAGAAATGTCCCCTGATATATCAAAGTTTGACAAATCTATTCCCATTAAGGAGAGAACTGAAGGCATTTTTAGTTGATACTTTGTATTTTTAGAATATCTAGTTTATTTCTGACCCCAAACCATCAGAACACATAAGATTCTATTGTATTACTAAATGAGTGTCCTTTTGTTCAGAAGAGCATGTTAAAAAATGCCCCAGATAATCACATAATATCTCATTATACACCATAAGACTAAAAAAAGCTTCTTAACCTGTCTAATACATTTTCCGTATTTTCAGGCAAGTTTTACCTAAACCATTTCTGACAGGAAGACAACTCTTCTAGTCTTAATTATCCCAAGGGAAGATGATTTCATAGCCTCCCTTATAAAATAAGGACCTTCACAAAAGAATGTGTGATAAATGAACCCTAGAGCTATTGCAGTGATAGATGAATTATGTCAGTGAAAAACTTGGAATGAGTAAAATCAAGGAAGAAAAATCTCACTTTGCGTGAGATCAGGTAAGCATAAAGCATATATGAAGGCTTTTAATGATGTCTCTAAGGAAAATTCTGCTTTGAGATGGAGAGTCAGGAGATGATAATGGACTTTGATGGAAGGGGAGAGGAAAAGAAAAGAGCATTTGAGAAAACTGAAGAAGAAATATTGGGAATTTAACGGAACAAAGCCATGTGGAAAGAAATATACCCATAAGTCAATGAAGTATAAAAAGCGCAGTAGGGCCCCAAATAGGAGGCTTTTCTAGATTGCATCTTTAAGACGTACTTAATGTCTGTCAGTATGAAGTTTAAAAAACTGTTTGCTCTGCATTTAATACTGACTTGTTAATCTTTAAAAAAATTTTAAGACTTTAAATACTAAATTTTTATTATTGCTTTCCTAAAAGGATCCCTCAAGGATATCTCTGTTTCCACTTTGGTTAGTTTTAACAAATGCAAGGATTTCCATTCCATTCTGTCCCCTTGATACTCCTGGCTGTTTGAAAAAGAATACTCAATTCATTTAATAAAGAAAACACTTGTTCGTTGGTCTACCTCTTCAGACTTCCAGCAGCTGTAAGGATAATTAAAACCATCCAGAGTATTGTTGTTGTGTTCCTTATGGCAGCTTCGATTCTATTGATGGCATCTAACTTTTCTTTAAGAATTTTATGAAATTGTCCATGAAAGAGAACTGTATAGTTCTGGATGGCACTGGTAGAAAGAGAGTCACAAGCAGTAAGTGCGAAAAGCATAACAGGGAGCAGGGCTTTTAACAATTTATCTTTTCTTTAAGGCCAGGAATAGATAAACCATATAAAAATTTTGTAGCTTCTTAGAGAATTTGGATGGTGTGTATGAAGCAATCTGGATAATCTACTTTTTCATTATATTACATTTACAATTTATATGTTCCAAACATTCCTTTTTGTGAATAAAATATTTTTTTATAAAATAAAACATATTTAGGTGTTGGTTTGCTAAGGGTAAATAGTTTTGCTCCTGTATATATACTTTTAGTGTAAACATTTACTGTGCTTTAACCCTGCTGGAATAATGCGTTATTCCTTATTTTTTTAAATGTCACATGTACATCTATTCATTGTGCAACACAATTAGAATAAAAATGTATGGTTTTGTTAAGCTGTACCATCTCAAAAATATTTAGGGGAGAGCTACATGCAGATTTTTTTTTTTTTTTTTGCGGTACGCGGGCCTCTCACTGTTGTGGCCTCTCCCGTTGCGGAGCACAGGCTCCGGACGCGCAGGCTCAGCGGCTGTGGCTCATGGGCCCAGCCGCTCCACGGCATGTGAGATCTTCCCGGACCGGGGCACGAACCTGTGTCCCCTGTATCGGCAGGCGGACTCTCAACCACTGCGCCACCAGGGAAGCCCCCACAGATTTTTAATAATAAAGTTCTTCTCTGTTCTCAGGCTGGTCTTATCTGATCTCAAACAGATCAATGTTGAATTTATTCAAAATGGTCTTTGTTGCTAGAAATTTTGTTTAAAACTAGAGAAAAGATAAATGTTCTACATGGGTTTAAACTTTTAATTAAGCCTCACAAGCAGCAAGAGCCAAATAACAGAGTTCAATAACTAAAGAAACCAATGATATTTGTGTAAAATGAATTAACTGTGTTGAGGGTTTTGAATATTATATTACCTCAGTATAAGAGAAAGTATGTAAGAAACAGTTCCACTAGTATTTCCTACATATTTTATTTCCTTCTCGGTCTCTGAGGTGTGCTACCTGTCCAGTCTACAAATAATTGATGACTTGGATGATCAATAAATTTTGTAAATGATATGTTCAAAATTTATCTAATTTTATTCCTATTACAAACTTTATCCTGCCATTAATTTCAATAAAATATCAATAGAGTAATATAATCATATAATTTGGTATGTTAGGGAAAGCCAGTTAGTAGAAGAGGGAACAATGTATTAAAATCTTGCTAAATACATGAATCCAGGCAGGAAAAAAATAATAAACTAATAAAACAAAACAAAATTCCCAGTGCTTTTTTATTAGTATATGTGGGGCTTTTGCTTTTTAAAAATTATCATTTGGAGAGTAACATTTGTTTTTATTTCTTTTTCTTTTTTTAATTTTGAATATCTATTGCTACAATATATATTCTGAAAAACCTCTAAAGCAAAATTATACGCTTTATTTCTATTGCAAAGCCAACACCTGTGCAACCACATGCAGGACAGGAAATAGATCTTTGCCCTCTTATTCACTGTCTGTGCCTTAGCCTCCCAAGTTAACTTTTATGCTAATTTTAAGGTTACTGATTTAATGTTATTAATTGCCTTGCTTTTCTTTAATAGTTTTTACTATGAAATGCACATCCCTAACCATGTTTAGTTCACCATTTGTTGGAGAAATGGAATCACGCACTATGCATCCTTTCATGCCTGGCTTCTTTCTCCTAAATTGGTATTTGTGATATTTAGCCATGTTGTGTGTAGCTGTACTTTGTTCATTTACATTGCCGTATTGTCTTTTTTGTGTGGCTCTTTTACACTTTTAAAATCCATTCTACTGTTCATGGACATTTGAGTTGTTTCTAGTTTTTATCTTCATGACTCTTGGGTGTATACATAAGTGTGGAATTGCTAGGAATGTGTAACTTCAGGTCTAGTGGGTATTGCTAAACTGTTTCCCACGTGGTATAACTATGCAGTCCCATTTGATATTTCCCCATTAATTCACGTCCTTACCAACCTTTGTTATTTCTTTGGTTTTAAAATTCTAGTTACTCTGATGGATGTGTTGTAGTATCTTAGGGTACTTTTAATTTGCATAGCTGACCAATTAGTTGAGTTCTGTTTGGCCATTTGTGAAGGTTTTATTTAAATCTCTTGCCATATTTTTCTGTTGTGTTATCTGTTTTTCCTCTCTATGGATTTGTATGATTAATACACACACACACTCAGACACAGTATAAAATTCCTGTGTTGGTTATATTTGTTGTAAATATCTTCTCCCAGTGTGCAGTTTACCTTTTTGTTTTCTTAATGCTGTCTGCTGGAAACAAAAATAATTAATTCTTACGTGGTCCAGTTGGCCTGTCTTTTTCTCCATAGTTATTGCTTATTGTGCCCTGTTTAAGAAATCTTTCTCTGCCCTATCATGAAGATACTTTCTTGCATTGTATTCTAGAAGCTTTATCGTTTTACCTCTCACATTTTGCTAAATAGTTTACCTGGAATTGATCTTCATGTATTATGTGAGATAGATGATAAGTTTCATTTTATTCCATGTGGATATTAAATTGTCCTAGAATTGTTTATTGAAAGAGACTGTCCTTTCCCCACTGTATAAAGTGCTAACTTTGTTAAAAATCAATTGTCCATATGTGCATACATGTGGTAATGAACTCTCCATTTCGTTCCATTTGTTTTTCTCGTCTGTCCTTGTGCCCATACAACGTTGTTTTAATAATTGTATTTTTATAATAACTCCTGATATCCCATAGAGCAAGTCTTTTTACCTTGTTCTTCCTCAGTAGTGTCTTAGCTATTCTTGGCTCTTTGCACTTCCATATTTAGTAGCAACTTGTCAAGTTACAAGGATACAAACACACACATGTCACACAAAGTTGTGATTTTTTTTTTTTTTTTGTATTTCATTCAACCCTTAGAGGAATTTAGGGAGAATTAACATCTTAAAATGTGGACACTTCAAATCCATGAACATGATGTATCTCTCCAGATTTTTACATCTTTTGTGTTTTCTTTCAATAAAATGTCATATTTTTTTTGTGAAGAGACCTTCATGTCTTTTATGAGATTTAATCCTAGTATTTGACTGGTTTTCCTACTGTCATAAATAGCATGTTTTTCAAGCTACTATGTATCTAGAACCCTTGTAAAACTATGTCTCTGGCATCCGTGTAAATCTTTCTAAAATTATTTTATATCAGGGTTAGTAATGCTCGCTGTGTATCTCAATTCAATACAATAACTTTGTCATTGCCCTCTGAAAATCTATGGATTTTGGTTGCCAGCAACAGAAACTGATTTTGGCTAATTTATGCAAAGGAGAACTTAAAAGAGAATACAGGTGAGAGAATAGATATCTGGGTTTCTGGGAATCTGTTTTGAAAACAAGTGAGAACCAAGTCAATGCCAAGGTCCTAAGATCATGAACTGAAGTTTGAAAGCATGTTTCCTCTGTGACAACTTTTCTATGTTCTTGCTTATTCTTGCATCTTTTCCTCAAGTGTATTATTCATAGCACAGAGCATTTAATTTACCAAACTTAGATCACTTCCTGACTCTCCTTATATAAAGAGAGGGAAAATTGTGTCTTTGGTCTTTTTCAGTAGAAGATGGTTCCTGAAAATTATCTTTGCACCAATGCTACACACAATGGGAAAAAGAGCAGGGTATAATTCCTTAAGGAAAACTGAATGCTTTTAAGAGAGGACATGAATGCTGGAGAGAAAAACTAATAGTAACTCCTCCTTAGAGGAAGGTCATAGATGACAGCCTGGTGCCCATCAGGCAGTTCTCTCTAAAGTTTAGTAGCAAATGCTTTGCTAAATATGGATATATACTGTAATAGGATTTCTGGAGCCACCATATTCTTTTCTTTCTCTCTCATATATATATTTTCCACTATTACCCCTTATTGATTTTAATCTGTCAAATATATATATATATAGTGTATATTCTATTATCCCTTATTGATTTTAATTTGTCAAAACATGATAATTTATTAAAAAAAGGTTTAGTGAAACAGAAGATTAGAGAATTAGGAGTCAAGTCTTGGTATAAATATTTTTGATATTTTTCCATAGAAACTGTATTATTATGTGAAGAGAAATCTACCCTATAACTTAATTTTTCCAGGAGTTAAAATAAGGTGTATAACATTATTTTTGGCAGAGCACTGAAGTTCAGTTAGGGTTGATATTTAACCTTTTTTCATTCCAGGGATGCCTCAAACTTCAACCGTGTTACTCACAAAATGAGTCACTTCCTGTACTCCAGTTGTTTCCAGATGTGTTACGCTTCTGGAGATTAATTACATTTAGAGTAATGTTTATATATGTGAAGGACTAAATGTTATAATGCTAGGTTAATCTATTGTATTTCAAAGAGACTTCAGAGATCTTTTCATTCAAACTAAAGAAGGAACTTGGCCTACATATCTCTGGAATTTAATTGCATACTATCTATTGGAAAGCTTCCCAGGATGAAGAATGGTATTCTTTGAGGCAACCTTCTTCATTATTGGACAATACTATAGTCCCTTTCTATATCAATTCTTTAAGAATTCATGATTCTACTTATTTTTCTCTACTTTTTTTTTTCTAAATGTTTTTTATTCTAAAAATAATACATGATTCTTTAAAAAACATGCAGGTAGGAGAGAATTGTATGAAATAAAAAGTGAAAGCTTAGAAGTTTTTTATACTGCTAAAGTAATTCTTCTTCTGTGCTATTTCCACACATCTGACTAAGTTCAGCCACTGGAGCAAGAGAATGTGTGTCTGTCTACTCTTCATGTGACAACACTGCAGGTGTCTTAACAGCTAACTTGACCTCATTAAGTGTTTAACAGCTAACTTAACAGCTAACTTGACCTCATTAAGTGTTTGGGTTTTTTTTTCTGTCTTACTGTGCCATCTATTTTCAATTGTTAAATGTTTTAGGTATGTACAAGACATCTTTAAAAGAGAAAATGAAATTGCTTAATATGCTTCCATAGTAATATTTGTATGACATTTGTGCAATTTGAATTTATTTCTAAAATTCAGGGCAACACTGAATCTACGGACTTGACATTCTGAATTATGTTTTAGCTATTACAGAATTTTTGCATAAAACCTCAATATGAATGCCTGTCAGGAGAGTATACAGAAATGGCATTTTTGTTTTGTGAATAGGGATTTGATAGAAACATCATTTTGTCATCGAAATGTTATGTGTCTATAATGTTAAGAATTTCTTAATAATGGAACTGGTTATCATAACCCTCCTTCTGATAAAATAAAAGTCAAAGAAAGCATTAATTTGTAAAATCAGTGCATTGAAAGATTTTTAAAGTGCCCATGTCAGTACGTGCATCATCTTGCTAATGAATAAAAGTATCATTTCAAGGTCATATGCATGTAAGCTAGTTTCCATCCAAAGAATTGCTAATATTATCAAGTTTTCTAAGAAAGAGGTTCTTATTGAGAGGACTTAACAGAGCAATAGAATGCAGAAAAAAATTAACTTAAGCCCATAGCTGTGTCATTGAGATATATTTAGTAATATCTCCCCCAACTTGTATAATTTAGAAGAAAATGATTATAATATATAATTACTCAGCAATGTGTTTTTTAACAGTAATGCATATTTTATTAATAGATCTATTTTTTTAAAAAATAACTACTTATTTCATAGCTTGGATGTTCTAAAAATTAATTTATCCATACCCCTTTTAATGAGTGTATAAGTTTTTAAATTATTTATAACAGATAATGTTGTAAAGAACTTCTTTGAAAATGTATGTGACTATTTCTGTAATAGATCCCTTAACTGGAATTGCTGGGTTCAGAGTATGTGATTTCAATTTTTGACATAATATGTAAAATTGCTGTCTAATAACATGATTTCCACTCACATCAAGCATGTTGTTGGAGCACTAACCTCACATTCTCTCAAAAACCAAATAATAATCACAATTATTTTTTGGACAAATTGATATCCAAAAATGACATCTCATTTCAATTTTCAATTTTTTAAGTAGGTTGTAATTTGGGACCATTTGAATATATCTTCCTGGGAATATCCTTTCCTCTTTTTAAAAATTGAAATATAGTTGATGTACAATATTATGTTAGTTTCTGGTGTACTACATAGTTATTTGACATTTACATACATTATGAAATGATCACCACAAGTCTAATAACCATCTGTTCTGGTACAAAGTTATATTATTGACCATATTCTTTCTGCTGTAAATGACATACCATGGATTATTTATTTTATAACTGTAGGTTTGTACCTTTTAATAATCTTCATCTACTTTGTCCATTACCCCACCCCCTTCATTTTGGCAACCACGTGTTTGTTTTCTATATCTATGATTCTGTTTTGTTTTGTTTGTTTTGTTTTTTAGATTCCATATATAAGGAGATAATAAGAAATTTGTTTTTCTGTGTGTGACTTGTTTCAATTAGTATAATACACTCTAGATCCATCCATGTTGTCCCAAATGGCAAGATTTCATCTTTTATGGCTGAGGAATATTCCATTGTATATGTATGTACTGCAGTTTCTTTGTCTATTCATCTATCAATGGACACTTAGGTTTCTTCCATATCTTGACTATTGTAAATAATGCTGCAACGAACTTTAGGGTGAGTATATCTTTTAGAATAGGTGCTTTTGTTTTCTTTGGGTAAATACCCAGAAATGAAATTTCTGGATCATATGGCAATTATATTTATAATTTTTTGAGGAACCTACATGCTGTTTTCCATAATGGCTCCACCAACAGTGCATGAGGATTCCCTTTTACCCACATTCTCACCAAAACTTATTTGTTGTCTTTTAGATGATAGCCATTCTGACAGGTGTGAGGTGCTATCTCATTGTGGTTTTAATTTGCATTTCCTTGAAAATTAGTAATGTTGAGCATAATTTCATGTGTCTTTTGGCCATCTGTATGTCTTCTTTGGAAAAATGTCTAGTCTTCTGCTCATTTTTTAAATTGTTTGTTTTGATGTTGAGTTTTATGCGTTCTTTGTATATTAACCCCTTATCAGATTTATCATTTGCAAATATCTTCTCCCATTCAGTAGGCTGATTTTTCACTTCATTGATGGTTTGGTTTACTGTGTAAACGTGTTTTAGATTGATATGTGCCATGTGTTTATTTTTACTTTTTTTTTTTCCCTTGCCTGAGGAGACAGATCCAAAAGAAAAAAAAAATTGCTAAGATTGATGACAAAGAGTATACTGCTTATGTTTTCTTCTAGGAGTTTTTTAGTTTCAGGCCTTACTTTTAAGTATTTAAACATAGAATTGGATGTCTATTTTGATTTTGTTTTTATATATGATGTTAAAAAGTAGTCCAGTAACATTCTTTTGCATTTGCACCATTTTCACCATTTACTGAAGAGGCTCTCTTTTCCTCATTGTATATTCTTGCCTCCTTTGTCACAGATTAACTGACCAGATAAGTGTGAATTTATTTATGGGCTGTCTATTCTGTTCCATTGATCTATGTGTCTGTTTTTGTGCCAGTAATATACTGTAGTTTTGTAGTATAGTTTGAAGTAAGGGGACATTATACCTCCACCTTTGTTCTTCTTTCTCAAGGTTGCTTTGGCTATTTGGAGTCTTTTGTGTTTCTGTACAGATTTCAGAATTTATTTGTTCTACTTCTGTGAAAAATGTCATTGGTATTTTGATACAGATTGCATTGAATCTGTAGATTGCCTTGGAGAGTATGGTCATTTTAAGAATATTAATTCTTTCAAGCCATGCACATAGTATATCTTCCCATATGTTTATATAATCTTCAGTTTATTTCATCAGTATCTTATACTTTTCAGAGTACATGTATTTTTATCTCCTTGGTTAGATTTATTCCTTGTATTTTATTTCTTTCTATGCAGTTGTAAATGGGATTGTTTTCTTAATTTCTCCTTCTGTTAGCTGGTTGTTAAAGTAGAGAAATACAGTAGATTTCTGTATATTAATCTTATATTCTGCAACTTTACTGAATTCATTTATTAGTTCTAGTAGTCTTTTGGTGGTATCTTTAAGATTTTCTCTACATTGTATCATGTCATCTGCAAATAGAAACAGTTTTACTTCTTCCTTTCCAGTTTGAATTCCTTTTATTTATTTTTCTTATCTGATTGCTGTGGCAAGGACATCTGATACTATGTTGAATAAAAGTAGTGAGAGGGTATTCTTGTCTTGTTCCTTGATCTTAGAGGAAATGCTTTCAGGTTTTCACTGTTGAGTATGATGTTGGCTGTAGGCTTGTCATATATGGACTTTATTATGTTGAGGTATGTTCCCTCTATATCACTTTGTTGACAGTTTTTATCATGAATGAATGTTGAAGTTTTTTCTAAAGCTTTTTCTATATCTATTAAGGTGATTGTATGATTTTTATTCTTCTATTTCTTATTGTGGTATATCACATTGATTGATTTGTTGTGTACCACATCCTTGCATCACTGGGATATATCCCACTCGAACTTGGTGTATGATCCTTTTAATATATTGTTGAATTTCGTTTGCTAGTATTTTGTTGAGGATTTTTTGCATCTATGTTCATCAGTGATATTGGCCTGTAATTTTCTTTTTCTGTGATGTCTTTGTCTGGTTTTGGTGTCAAGGTGATAATGACCTCATAGAATCAGTTCAGAGGCATTCCTTCCTTCCTGTTCAATTTTTCAGAATAGTTTGAGAAATATAGGCATTAACTCTTCATTAAATGTTTGATAGAATTCACCTATGAAGCTATCTGGTCCTGGACTTTTGAATTTGGGTGTTTTTTTTTTAATTACTGATTCAATTTCTTTAAGGGTAATCGTTTTGTTCATATTTTCTATTTCTTCCTGATTCAGTCTTGGGAGATTA